>NW_011628110.1:0-19923 GCF_000512975.1 Sesamum indicum | reverse complement strand
TTTTTATAGCCAAACTACCCTGCATCTTCACATGTTAATGCATGTAAGGAAGTATATTTTCTAGTTTAGTCAGAAAGTATTATTTTATTTGAAATAAGTCAATTGAGTGTAAATATGAATTGTCATCCTTTTTTAAAAAAAAATATTAGCAATTTTTATGAATTTTAAGTGACAGATTGGTAAATTTATTAGACGAAAGCAAACCTCATGAGTACTAAATGTAAATTTCCAAACCACAGGAGATCTACGTGTAATTATATCAGATCTCAGGAAAAGACAGTGTAATTATTTGGGCCAAATTGCATAAAACCCCCATGTAATTTAAAAACTCAGCAAAAGTCCCCCTTTTGATTTGAAAATAGGCAAAAAGCCCTGTGTCTATATTTTTGGATAAATGTAAGTTTTATTAATAAAATAATAGTACAGTACAACATGGTGGTTATCAGTTGGTGTCTCCCTTGACAGGCCAAGGGATACGCCAAAGTCTAAATAAAGCTCGTGTACTGACTAAACTAGATAAAGTAATGCTATGTATCCGCTGCCTGATGTCCTCAATAATTACTACTGCCATGGTGCTGGGTGTCCTTTTGGTTTGCTCGAATCGTCTCAAATTCCTCTCCTTCCAAATGTGGTAAACACATGATGCTAATAGCGCTCGGTAAGACATGTTAATAATGTGCTTACCCCTCCATTTCCGGGACGCCCATGTAATATCCGTCATCCAGTCTCTATTAGGCCACGAGAATCGTACTATTTTTCAAATTTCTATGAGACACTGTCGACTAAATCTACACTGAAAAAATAAGTGGCCATGTGTCTCCGTCGCTCCCTCGCTGCATAGAATACATGGGCCAAGGTGGGCTAGCCATGGTTTATTCGTCGTAGCCAACTTGCCAAGAATAGCAAGCCATAGGATGAATAAGTGACGTGGAATCTTGAGGGATCCCGAAAGTAGTAAGGACCACTCTATTTTCTGTCCAGGTGGATCAAAAAGCCTGTAAAGAGCGTGAGCTATAGGAAGCCCATGATTGAACCTCCAAATAATGCGGTCCTCCCCTCCATGGATAGTGGGTAGTACATGTGTGATTTTCAAATACTCAAAATCTGTGATAGAGGGCCAATGCCACTCTCCTCCACTAATCACCATACTGAGTTTAGTTGACTCCTCCAATCCAAGTAACCTCGGTCCACGTGGGAATCTGTCACTAAGGGGTCCCAGATGATGCCATGGGTCCTGCCACAAGTAGAATCTCCTCACATCTCCTATTTGATAATCCACCATAGATCGGAGGAAGATCCGTAATCGGAGGATTTTCCGCCTTACCCATGATCCTCCATGCTCTCTAATCGTCCATATGGAAGTATCTCGTAAACGACCCTGGTAGAGCCATTCAACCCATATCGAGGTCCTATCGCACCTGATGATATCACATAGTTTCTTAGCCATTAATGCACGATTCTAGATAGTAATATCCTTGAATTCTAGGCCTCCCTCCTCCTTCTGCCGACACAGGTCTTTCCACGCAACCTTGGTATAACCACTGGTTGATGTCCCTTTCCACAAGAAAATTTGCAGCCTCTTCTCAATTTCGTTTGTAACTTTCTTTGGCAGTATGAACGCCGATGCTCAATATAAACTCAGCGACATGAGTACAGATTTAATAATTTGTACCCTGCCAGCATAAGACAGTGCAATACCCTCCCAACCAGCAATACGTTTATCAATTTTCACCAATAATGGACGACAATCCGCAATTGTTAAGCAAGATGATAAGAGATGTAGCCCCAAATACCTTATCGGTAAGACACCCTCCTGAAACCCGACTGTTGTCAGCATCTCCTTGCGCAATCCTTGGGCTGAACGTGAGATAGTAAGATGGCTTTTCTGCACGTTCAGCCTGAGCCCCGGCCATATAGCAAATCGATCCAATCCTGTGTTAATGACTCCAATAGAGTCCATATCAGCATGACAGAATAACAACAAGTCATCAGCAAAGCCCAATTGAAAAACTCTGGATGTATCACATTTCCAGTGGAAGGAAAATACTTCATCCTGATTAATCAACTGTAGTATACCCAAGTGTAGTACTTCCATTACAAGCACGAACAAGTATGGCGAAAGAGGATCTCCTTGTCGAAGCCTTCTGGCCCCCTTAAAGAAACCATGAGGTTTCCCATTCAGCCCAACATAAATGAAGTTGTAGTAACACACACCTCAATCAACTTCACGAAATTAGAGGGGAACCCAAATAACTCCATCACCGCGATCATAAAGTCCCACTCCACCGTGTCGTATGCCTTCCGAATGTCCACTTTTAAGGCACATCGGGGTGGTAGACGGGCCTGGTTGTAGCCTGTAAATAGCTCCTACGCCAACATAATATTGTCTCCAATGCTTCAACTGGGCACAAATGCCGCTTGGCACGGACTAATTAGTTTGTCCAATATCACACTCAACCGTTGGACAATGAGTTTGGCGATAATCTTATATAACACATTACAGTAAGATATAGGACGAAAATCACCAACGGACATAGGAGAGTGTACCTTGGGTATAAGCGCCAGAAGTGTAGTATTTATCTACTTCAGAATTCATCCCGTAGTAAAGAAATCCAGCACTGCCGACGTCATTTCCTGCCCTACTATAGGCCATGCAGCTTTGAAAAAGCCCGATGAATACTCGTCCGGCCCCGGTGCCTTATCCTCAGCAATGTCAAAAACTGCCTGCTTGACATCTGCTGGTGTGAATGGCAAGAGTAAAGAGCTAACGTCCTCTTCATTCAATAGATGTCTCACCCATGGTCGAAGGAACCGCAGATCTATCACGTCTCTCCTTCTTTCCCCACCAAGCAGGTTTTGGTAGTACATGACAAACTCATCGACTACCGCTTGTGGTTCTATATGAGTGGCTCCATGATCATCATTGATTTGTAAGATTCTCCGCGCCGATCTCCGTTGAGCAATCTTACGAAAGAATACCTGGGAGCACTGGTCACCCCGCTTCATCCACTGCATTTTTGCTGGCTGTTGGAGCATACTTTGTTCAAGTTTGGCTGCTTTGGCTAATATGAATCGGCAACAATGTTCTAGCTGCAAGAATAATTCATCCTGTCTGTTAGAACTGACAAGCTGTTGCGCCATCTCAAGAAACCCTTTAGCCAGCTAGACATTATGTGATAAGTCTCCCTTATTCCTCCTCTCCTCTCTAAACACTGATTTAAGTGCTTTGAGTTTTCTTGTTACCGCATACATAGGCACCCCAATAATGTTATGTTGCCAAACCTGCTGCACACTGGGAATAAACGCTGGTGATAAGGTAAGGTAATTATCGAATCAAAATATAGCTCCATGTTGTTGTTGACTATCCCCGTATAGATCAGCGGTGAGTGATCTGAAGTACGTGGGGTGAGGCTAGTGTAAAAAGATGTTGGAATCGAGCCATCCATCTATCATTAATCATCATTCGATCCAACCTTTTCCAAAGATTCAGTGGACTTGCACTGCAGTTATGCCATGTATACCATTCTCCCTGCATGGATGATGGTAGTAAACCTGCATTCTGAATGCAGTCATTAAACTCTTCCATTGCCATTCGAATGTCTCCCGATGCTCCACATATTTCACTAAAATCTCGTACCACATTGAAATCCCCTCCAATAAGCCACGGGATATCAACAGTCTGCATGGCAATAGTCTTTAGGGAACCCCATAACTCCCTCCTGTTTGCCACCTCCGTAGCTCCATAAATCACAATAATGGCAATTGACTCACGTAGTGACCGTATATAAACAAGGAAATGGATGAATTGCGTACCACATTCAACAACATCAACATCTATAAAGTTATCATCCCACGCAATCCAAACCGATTACCAACCATTCCATAATCCACAAACCATTTCCAATTGGGTAATAAGAAAGATTGAATAGCAGCTATCCATAATCCACAAACCATTTCCAATTGGGTAATAAGAAAGATTGAATAGCAGCTACATTATTAATACGAATACGAGTTTCAAGAAGACCAAGGAATTGTAACCTAAACTCAGCAATGATATCCGTCACTGCTAGCTGATGGTCTCTTTTGTTCAGGCCACGAACATTCCATATTACTGCATTCAACATGGGTCACCAAGAACGGGGCTACTTTGATTAGGACCCCGTGACATCTCATCTGCATCATCAAGTAAGTGTAGAGCATCAAACGTATTGTATACGACAATTTCCTTACCCTTACCCTTTCGACTCGGCCTTTGGCCACCACCACGAGGAGGTTCACGACCATCTCTCTACTTATCCATCTCTTGTTCTGGTGGTATTGTCTCCTGGTCAGGCACTGGTGGCGGCTCACAACTCCTGGTTTAGGAACGTAAACAGTCACCGGTGGTATAATTGGTTTGGATGGTTTATTGAGTGCACAGTCCTTGACCGAGTGCCCTAATGTCATACAGTTTGTACATTTGGGAGGTATCCACTCATATTCCACGTCAATTTTGCACAGTGTCTCTCCCCCTTCCTCGTCTGGCGTCATAATGATAATATGTTTAGGTAATTTTGAGCTCACATCCAACATCACGCATACACGAGCGAAGTCCAATCTCGTGCATGCCTTTGTAATCGCATCTGGATATAGGGGTTTGCCAATACCGCTGGCCACTATACTGAGGCCCTCCTCAATCCATAATTCTACCGGTAAGTGTCTCAATTTTATCCAAACAGGGACCTGTGTATGTTTTAATTTCCTCATCACCATCCCTGGCTCCCAATTCTGCATCACAATTGGTTGTCCTTGAAACAACCACGGTCCTCCTTCAATTGCTTCTTCCATATATGCAACAGTTTTGAACTGGAAGAAGAAAAAATCATTCGTTGTAGCCTTTACCTCCCGCAATCCCGGCCAAATGGAGTTGGCAAGGTCTTTAACATGATAAAAATACGGGCGTTTCCCAAGAAAATAACCAACCGCTATGGTTTTCCATTTTATAGATCCATTGCGAATAGTTTCCATGGTAGGTCTCACCACCACTTCACCATTTTGTATTATTGGAGGTATGTATGAAATTGTCTTCCGAGATGAATTATTGAAAGCATCAACAATTTTGTCATCAATGCTCATATTGGAGTGTGTATTCAACAGAATATTACCCACAAACAAACTCATGGGAAAAGAGCCTTCTTGTGTAGGAAGAGTGCTAATTTTGTCCATAGCATTGCTTATGTCATGCATTACATCAGCAGTTGCATCAACGGTTGTGTCATTACTTACATCATCACATAGGTTAGCAATGATGTCAGCGTCTGTGTCAGCAGTTGTGTCATGCCCTACGTCAGTAGTGATGTCAGCGTCCGCATCAACTGTTGTGTCATGCTCCATGTCAGCAAATTCCGGCGTCTTCTCAGTTCTCTCCGGCAGCACGTTGTTCACTGTATTCATCGGCCAGAAAATCGTCAGATTAGTCAGAAAGGTGCCAGCAGCAGACCCACTATCTTTACCCATCGTTTCCGTCAAGATCCGTTCACCTATCTTGCCAGAAATGCTGTTGCACGACGACTGATTATCAACCTTTGTTCCTGTTTTGTTTTCCATCGAATTTGTAACCGACAACGACGACGGCAGTAAGTTTCGCCATACCTAATGCCTAGGCTTAGGAAGGACTGGTGCCGTTATCGCAAAACATCGCGTAACTGCCTCCTTCCCAAATCTTGATTCCCATTTGGATTTCAACTCACTAAGTGCTGCCATTGATTCAGTATCTCCTTCGTCGATTACAGAATGGGCAAGGCGAATGAACTCTATCATGTTGAACATGCCCCTTTGATGTCTGCCATTGTTGCTTTGTGAAGGTGCGCCGCCAAACCCTAATTTTGGCTGGCGCACCGTATTCTCCATATTCGTGGCCAAGATTGCTTTTATGGGTAATGATCCGTCTTCTCTATTATCAGAAACCCTAACATTATCGTCTTCCATGGCTGAAACAACCAGAGTCGTTTCATCTTCCCCAAGCGTCGGTTCATATTCTACGGCGGCGCGAAACCCTAATCCTAAGGATGAAGAACCAGTATGTAAATCCACTTCTTTTCCGGCCAGAATTCCTCCCTTACCTTCCCCAAATCCATACGAGTGTGAATGGTTATGAATCTCGCCGGTTTTCGCCTCCAAATCGCAGTTCGTCTCTTCATCTTCCTCGGCGGAAAAATACGATTTGCCTCCAAACTCTTCCATGGCAGTCGTCCTGTTTTGCCCATCAACGTCAGCCCCAACTCCGCCGTCAGTTTCATCGTCGCCGGCGTCCTCTCCGTCGCCGGCCGGAGAGAGAAAAGATAGGATTTGAGGATTGCATGTGTGTGATTCTTTTGGTGTGCTAGTGTGTGAGAGAGAAGAGAGAGAAAATTGAGAGTCCATTTTTTTTGTTTGGGACTATGCTTTGGTTTTGGCTTGTTGTGAACCCCCCTATGTCTAATAAATACATAGTAATTAACCACATAATAATAAGCAACATTAACTTAAAACAAATAAGAAATTACACTTTCTTCCAAATAGTTCTAAAATTACACACACCATTCAAACTTTCACACTTAATCCATAAGGAATTGTCCAAAAATATTGATAAAATTTTAATTTTACACTTATAAAAATAAAAATACAGGGTTAAATCAATTTTGACCCCTGTGATATAATAAAATATCAAAAATCCTCTAAAAGGGAAACAAACTTGCTTTAATAAAACTGTGCAAAACAACTAAATTTTGAACATTATCAGAATTCAACGAAACTTGACCCAAACGTAGATCTAGACCCAAGCATTTGTGTTATACATTTGCTAAGCGTAATAATAACTACAAGTTAGTATAAAAGGAAAACAAATATGTTTTAATAAACCGTGCAAAACAGCTAATTTCTGAACGTTCTCAGAATTCGATGAAACTTGACTCTATCGCAAGTCTAGACACAAGCATTTGTGTTGTAAATTTGCGAAGCGTAATAAAATAAAACCGTGCAAAACAGCTAAATTTTGAACGTTCTCAGAATTCGACGAAACTTGACCCTAACGTTGGTCTAGACCAAAGCATTTGTGTTGTAAATTTGCTAAGCGTAATAATAACTACAAGTTAGTATAAAAGGAAAACAAACTTGTTTTAATAAAACCGTGCAGAACAGCTAAATTTTGAGCATTCTCAGAATTTGATGAAACTGACCCAAACGTAGGTCTAGACCCAAGAATTTGTGTTATACATTTGCTAAGCGTAATAATAACTGCAAGTTAGTATAAAAGGGAAACAAACTTGCTTTAATAAAACCATGCAAAACAGTTAAATTTTGAACGTTCTCAGAATTCGACGAAACCTGTCCCAAACGTTGGTCTAGACCCAAGCATTTGTGTAGTAAATTTGCTAAGCGTAATAATAACTACAAGTTAGTATAAAAAGGAAACAATCTTGCTTTAATAAAACGTGCAAAATAGCTACCTTTTGAACGTTCTTAGAATTCGATAAAACTTGACCCAAACGCGGATCTAGACCCAAGCATTTGTGTTATACATTTGCTAAGCGTAATAATAACTACAAATTAATATAAAAGGGAAACAAACTTATTTTAATAAAATCGTGCAAAACAAGTAACTTTTGAACGTTCTCAGAATTCGACGGAACTTGACCCAAGCGTAGGTTTAGACCCAAGAATTTGTGTTGGTATATAAGGGAAACAACGATATTTTGAACGTTAGTATATAAGGGAAACAAACTTATTTTAATAAAACAGTGCAAAACAACGATATTTTGAACGTTCTCAGAATTCAATGAAACTTGTCCCGAACGTTAGTCTAGACCCAAGCATTTGTGTTGTAAATTTGCTAAGCATAATAATAACTACAAGTTAGTATAAAAGGAAAACAAACATGTTTTAATAAAACCGTGGAAAACAGTGCAAAACAAAAAACACTCTCGCCTATGGACTCTTACAATTCTCTCTCTCCGAATTCACACACTAGCACACCACGAATTACACACACACAACCCCTAGGCTCTAATTCGACGGACGGAGATGGTGGAGACGATGGCGGGGATGAAGGATGTGATGAGGAGGGCGTTCAGACGATGGATACGTTGAACATGATGGTTGAACGTCTACAAAAGATGGCCACCGGCGATTTTGGCGGTAACTTGAGGCGCCGCCCTACCTTAGGGTTTGCAAGCGCAAAATCAAGCGGCTCTCATGGCGAACATGGATCGATCTCCTTCAACATGCCTGAGTTCTCAAAACTTGCCCATACGGTGCTAGATGCCGGCGATAAACAAGCTTTGGATGCATTGCGTGAACTAAACAATAAGTGGACGGAGCGTTTTGGGGAAGAAGCAACAACGCGATGGTTTCCGCCATCTAGGGAGGCGATTACCACGTCGTTTTTGCCCAGAGTATTGAGGCCGCCTGTAAGGAATATTTGTCCACTGTTCAGGCGAGTTGAGAAGATGGAAACACCAGATCCGAAACCGCTTGAGCCGGCGGTAGATAGAAGCCAACCACCGTCCACGGATGCCGGGCGGTTAGTAGCTGAGTATGTGTCAAACACTGGTTACATGGCATCAAAAAATCGGACTGTAGAGATGGCTAAAGACGGGGCACTGGACTTGGTCAATAACGACTTGGTCCATAATAATGCGGTCACTGTGAAAAACGTGGAACAAGACTTGGTCAACAGTGACTTGGTTAATAATGACCCGGTCAAAATTGACTTGGTCAATAAAGACGCGGTCAACGTGGAAATCGTGGAACAGGACTTGGTCAATGATGACTTGGTTAATGGTGAATTGGTCAACACGGACGCGGTCAACGTTGATGTGGATGGGGAAAAGGACAAAGATAAAGATGTAGACACGGTCAGTAGTAATGATACTGTTGGATTTGGACAACAAAGAACATATGAGACTAACTCTACTCATACCGGCTTATTTATAGGGAACATCCCGTTGCAGTTATGCCCAATTCCAGCCGCGGATGATAAAATTGTCGACGGTTTCAACAACTCCTCCCGTAAGACGTTCTCATATATCCCCCCTACTATACAAAATGGGAAAATAATTACTAGACCTACTATTGAATCTATTCGAAATGGAGCTAGTAGGTGGAAAACTACTACGGTCAGTTACTTTCTGGGAAAGAGACCATACTTTTATCATGCCCAAGAATATGCCATGTCCGTCTGGCCTGGCTTACGTGATGTTAAGGCCACCACGAACGGATTCTACTTCTTCAATTCAAGAAAGTGGCATATATGGAAGAAGCAATCGAAGGGGGACCGTGGTTGTTCCAAGGGCAACCAATTGTGCTGCAACAGTGGGAACCGGGAATGATGCTGTGAAAATTAAAACATACACAGGTCCCAGCTTGGATAAAATTGAGACATTTGTCGGTAGAATTGTGGACGGAGGAAGGCCTGAGCACGATAGCCAGTGGAATTGGCAGACCCCTATACCTGGATGTGATTACAAGAGCATGCACGAGATTGGACTTCGCTCGTGTATGTGTGATGCTGGATGTGAGTTCAAAATTACCAAGGCATATTATCATTATGATTCCTAACAAGGAAGGAGGAGAAATACCATGCAAAATTGATGTTGAATATGAGTGGCTACCTCCTAAATGTACAAGTTGTATGACGTTAGGACACACGGCAAAAGTTTGTGCGTTCACCAAGCCGTCCAACCCAGCTAAACCACCGGTCTTTGTCTACGTTCCTAAAACGGTACCTGCAAGGTCACCACCCATGCATGATTAAGAGAAAATACTGCCGACTCAAGGGGTGGACAACCAGAGAGAGGGACGAGAGCCTCCTTGCGGGGAAAGCCGCTATATCCTCCTTGTATATTTTGTTTCCTAGTTTTGATTTAAATGTGTAAAGAAATTGTGCTAATAAACCTGTATTTCTTAAGTCAATTTGTTCAACAAGCTGTTGAAGGATAAGGCTTTATGCGAGGGAAAGAATCCTGGGGCCAGCTCCTCCTTGAAACATCTGCTAGCTAATAGCCCCTCCTTGAATCTTGCCAGCTCGGCCTCTACTAGTGATTCTAAAGGGAAATGTCAGATGGAGCTCATGTTGTCTCCTGTCAAGAAAACCAAAGCTTCTTCTGGTTCCTTGGCTCAACCTGCTCCTAAGCCTCCACCTGTGCTAGCAGTCCTCGTCCTTCATTAGTACAGATATACAGAGAAAAGCTTAGTTTAAATGAGGCTCCATCCTTGCTGAAAGAGGAGGGTGAGAGTAGCTGAGTTGCCAACTTTGTGAAGGGAACTCTGGCTCATCCAGATAGGAGTTTTCTGGGAATCCTTCCTTGCGATCAAGGCATGAACTTATTGGCTTCATACGCTAGCAAGGTAAGGAGTATGAGAGCTTTAATCCTAATATGTGCTTAACCTAAGAGATTTACTTAACATGTTCGCAGACTGTCTTGCTAATTAGAGACTTGTTGGAGCGTGGAGGACCTGCTGCAGAAGAGGCCCAAAGGAAGATGGAGGAACTGGAGAGAGACATGCATGAGAAAGAGTCAAATATGAGGCTAGCATTGCTCATTTGAGATCTTAAGTGTCGGCCTTCATGATAGCTTGGAGCAGGTGACATTAAAGCTTCAGGATTACCCTTCTACTGAGGAAGAAGCAAACTTTTGAGGAGGTATCGGCTAACTGGCTCGCAGACTTCAAGAAGTCCGAGGAGTTTCAGCACCTCCTCGCAGATAGTGCCTTGAAATATTATTATCATGGATATCGGACCTGTGCCTCCCAATTTGTTGATGCTGGTTATTTTTTATTAATTGTTTCTACCGATTTCCTGGAGATCCATGCAGGACTTGCGGATGCTCCTGAGCCTAATGACGAAGTGCCCCAAGAATTGCCAGATAGCCTGCTCCACATTCCTTTTGAAGGTGAAGCCCCAACAGATCCAGAGGATCCCGTGGTGGAAAATGTTGTTCCTTTGAAAGTGGTCCCCTGTTGATGACGATAGTGCCCCTCTTGCTGCTAAGTAAAATTTATTTTTCTATTTTTGACACAAACATTATTACCTCCTCCTGCATGAGGTTTTATGAAAATGCCCGCTTATGGGCTCTGGATGATTTTGAACTCTTATTTCTTTCCTTGCTTTATTGATCTATGCAATTTTCATGATTTCTCTTTGTCACGTGTTGGTGCTTTGTTTAAGATTCCTGCAACAATTAGTGCAGTCCAAAAAAAGAGTAGGTGGAGTTATTTTCCTTCTGTTTAGAGAATTATCCCTATGGAAAAGGAAGGTATATCCTAAGTGTTTCTGTTGTTAGTCAGGAAAACATATTTTTCTATAAGATAGATCATAATAAAGAAGTCAAATCCTGGATATATGCTTGTTGAGATCACTTCCTTTTGAATAAATATAAAGTCTCTTCAACCAAGCAAACTTGAATGGCTAAGATCACTTAAGGAAGTCACGCGCTAGTAATGTATAAGCTGCATATTATCATGGTGTTTTCAACAGATTGCATGTTGGCAAGATGCGTATTAACACACAGTCTACACCACTAAAGTTCTTGGTCTTTGTCAAGGCCGTGATTATTGGTAAACTGAGTTTGGTGACCGGGATATGAATCTGCTAAAAGCTGTTATGCTCCTCGCTGCACTTCATTGAGGTTAGCAGGAGGTTTCATCTCTTGGATAGCTCGAATTTTCTCGAGATTGACTTTTATCCCCTTCTCTATAACCATATATCCTAAGAACTTACCACTTTTTACTCCAAAGACGCACTTGGCCGGATTGACTTTCATGTGATATTTTCTTTATGTATCTAATGTCTTCGCTAGATCAACAAGGTGTTGGTCCATCTGTAGGCTCTTTATCAGCATGTCATCAACGTACACCTCCATGTTGCGTCCTAGCTGTCCTTGAAACATGCGATCCACTAGGCGTTGATACGTAGCCCCTGCATTGTTTAATCCAAAAGGCATAAGAACATAGCAATAGGTTCCCCTTGACGTAATGAAGCTAACACGCTTTCTGATCATCGGGATTCAACATTTTTTGGTGATACCCTGTGAAGAATCCATTAAACTCAATAATTTATAGCTAGAGGTGGAATCCACCAGCTGGTTTATACGAGGTATAGGATAGAAATGTTTGGGGCATGCTTTGTTAACGTCACGAAAGTCAACACACATACACCACTTGTTACCTGATTTGGGTACTAGCACCATGTTGGATAACCATTTTGGAAACTGATCTCCTTTATATACCTTACTGATAACAACTTACTTACCTTTTCTTATATGATTTTATCTTTCTCAGGCCCAAAATGCCTCTTCTTCTGCTTTACAGGGGGGAAATCCGGATCTATATTCAGACTATGCATCACTAATCCCTACAAGCTCAGCTGTCCAAGCAAAGACATCAACATTCTGCTATAAGAAAATGGTTAAATGTCTTGCTAGTGTAGGACTCAGTTGAAAACCAATCCTGGAAATTCTATCCGACTCTCCAAGTACCAGTTGGATGCTTAGTAACTCTTCTGTCGGCTGGACACGAGCGAGGAAGGCACCCTTTTGACTGTCCTACTAGGTAACATCCATGCTGCTTTCCTTGCTAGGAGGGTCCACTTCCATATTGCTGTTGCTACTCTTTATTGCCTCCTCATAGCACTTTTGCATTGTGTATTGACTGTCTTTGACCTCTCCTACTTTGTCTCAAATAGGAAATTTCAACTCCATATGGTATGTAGAGATAACAGCCTGGAAAGTGTTCAGAGCAAGTTGTCATAACATAACGTTGTATGCTGATGGCATATCCACAACTAGAAAGTGAACTATCCTAATTCTTTTGGTGGGCTCCATGCCCAAAGATAGGGTAAGTGAAATTTGCCCCAATGTGTATACAAACCTCTCCGTTGCAATTTGCCATTTCTCATGCCAAAGCTCAAGTAATTCCCATAACGGTGCCAGTGATGCATACCAGAAATTTGGCCATACCACAAGGGTCAAAGGATCTTCAACAAAATCCTAAGATTATCAAAAGACTAACTTTGCAAAATATGGGTTAGCACTCCGATGCTTAAGTCAGTAACAGATTAAAGAAGAAATAAAAAGAAAAACCAAATCGTAGGTCTAAACCCATCCATTTGTGTGGTAAATTTGCCAAGCGTAATAAAAACTACAAATTAGTATAAAAGGGAAACAAACTTGCTTTAATAAAACCGTGCAAAATAGCTAAATTTTGAACGTTATCAGAATTCCACAAAACTTGACTCAAACGTAGGTCTATACGCATGCATTTGTGCGGTAAATTTGCTAAGCGTAATAATAAGTACAAATTAGTACAAAAGGAAGACAAACTTGTTTTAATAAAACCGTGTATAACAACTAAATTTTGAACGTTCTCATAAATCCACGAAACTTGATCCAAATGTAGGTCTAGACCCATACATTTGTGTGGTAAATTTGTTAAGTGTGATAATAACTACAAGTTAACATAAAAGGGAAAAAAACTTGTTTTAATAAACCGTGCAAAACAACTAAATTTGAATGTTCTCAGAATCCCAGGAAACTTCATTCAAACGTAGGTCTAGACCCATGCATTTGTGTAGTAAATTTGCTAAGCGTAATAATAACTGTAAGTTAGTTTGAAATAAAACAAAGTTTCTTTAATAAAACCATGCAAAATAGCTAAATTTTAAACGTTATCAGAATTAAACGAAACTTGACCCAAAGGTAAGTCTAGACCCATGCATTTGTGTGGTAAATTTGCTAAGCGTAATAATAACTACAAGTTAGTAAAAAAGGGAAACAAATTTGCTTCAATAAATCGTGCAAAATAATTAAATTTTGAACGTTCTCAGAATTTCATTAAACTTGACCCAAATGTAGGTCTAGGCCCATGCATTTGTGTAGTAAATTTGCTAAGCTTAATAATAACTACAAATTGATATAAAAAGGGAAAAAAACTTGTTTTAATAAAACAATACCAAACAACTAAATTTTGAACGTTTTCAGAATTCCATGAAACTTGACCCAAACGTAGGTCTATACCCATGCATTTGTGTGGTAAATTTGTTTAGCGTAATAATAAATACAAGTTAGTATGAATGAAAAACAAACTTTACTTAACAAAACTGTGCAAAACAGCTAAATTTTGAATGTTCACAGAATTCTACGAAACTTGACCTAAATGTAGGTCTATACCTATGCATTTGTCTGGTTAATATGCTAAACGTAATAATACGTACAAGTTAGTATAAAAGGGAAACAAACTTGCTCTAAAAAAACCGTGCAAAACAGCTAAATTTTGAACGTTATCAGAATTTCACGAAACTGCACCCAAACGTAGGTCTAGACCCATGCATTTGTGTGGTAAATTTGCTAAGCGTAATAATAAGTATAAGTTAGTATGAAAGGAAAACAAACTTGCTTTAATAAAACTGTGCATAACAACTAAATTTTGAACGTTCTCAGAATTCCACAAAACTTGACCTCAACGTAGGTCTAGACCCATGCGTTTGTTTCGTAAATTTGCTAAGCGTAATAATAACTACAAGTTAGTATAAAAGGGAAACAAACTTGCTTTAATATAACCGTGCAAAATAGCTAAATTCTGAACATTTTCAGAATTCCACAAAACTTGACTCAAACGTCTGGACACATGCATTTGTATCGTAAAATTTTCTAAGTGTAATAATAACTACAAGTTAGTATAAAAGAGAAACAAAATTATTTTAATAAAACAGTATCAAATAGGTAAATTTTGAACGTTCTCAGAATTCCACGAAACATGACCCGATCGTAGGTCTAGACCCTTGCATTTGTGTGGTAAAATTTGTTAACTGAAATAATGAATACAATTTAGTATGAAAGGGAAGCAAATTTTTCTTAATAAAACCGTGCAAAATAGCTAAATTTTGAACGTTCTCAAAATTGCACGAAACTTGACCCGAACGTAGGTCTAGACCCATGCATTTGTGTGATAAATTTACTAAGCATAATAATAACTACAAGTTAGTATGGAAGTGAAACAAACTTGCTGTAATAAATTCCATGAAGTTTGACCCAACCGTAGCTTTAAACTCTTGTTTTGGTGTGGTAAATTTGTTAAGCGTAAGAATAACTACAAGTTAGTATAAAAGGAAACAAACTTGCTTTCATAAAACTGTGCAAAACAACTAAATTTTGAACGTTCTCATAATTCCGCGAAACTTAACCCAAAAGTAGGTCTAGACATGCATTTGTATGGTAAATTTGCTAAGCATAATAATAACTACAAATTAGTATAAAAGGGAAACCAACATGATTTAATAAAACCGTGCAAAACAGCTAAATTTTGAAAATTTTCAGCATTCCACGAAACCTGACCCAAACTTAGGTCTAGACCCATGCATTTGTGTAGTAAATTTGCTAATCGTAATAATAACTACAAGTTAGTATAAATAGGAAACAAACTTGCTTTAATAAAACCGTGCAAAACAGCTAAATTTTGAACGTTCTCAGAATTCCACGAAACTTGACCCAAACGTACGTCTAAACCCATGCGTTTGTGTGGTAAATTTGCTAAGCGTAATAATAACTACAAGTTAGTATAAAAAGAAAAAAAACTTGCTTTAATAACACCATACAAAACAGTTAAATTTTGAACGTTCTCAGAATTCCACGAAACTTGAGCCAAACGTAGGTCTAGACCCATGCATTTGTATGGTAAATTTGCTAAATGTAATAATAACTACAAGTTAGTATAAAAGGAAAATAAACTTGATTTATTAAAATCGTCAAAACAACTAAATTTTGAATGTTCTCATAATTCCACGAAACTTGACCAAACGTAGGTCTAGACTCATGCATTTGTGTGGTAAATTTGCTAAGCGTAATAATAACTACAAATTAGTATAAAAGGAAAACATATTTGTTTTAATAAAACAGTACCGAACAGCTACGTTTTGAACATTCTCAGAATTTCTTGAAACTAGACCCAAATGTAGGTCTAGACCCATGCATTTGTGTAGTAAATTTGCTAAGCGTAATAATAACTATAAGTTAATATAAAAGAAAACCAACTTGATTTAATAAGACGATGCAAAACAACTAATTTTGAACGTTCTCAGAATTCCACAAAACTTGACCCAAACGCAGGTCTAGACCCATGCATTTGTGTAGTAAATTTGCAAAGCGTAATAATAACTATAAGTTAGTATAAAAGGGAATTAAACTTGCTATAATAAAATCGTACAAAACAACTAAATTTTGAACGTTCTCTGAATTCCACGAAACTTGACCCAAACGTAGGACTAGACCTATGCGTTTGTATGGTAAATTTGCTAAGCGTAATAATATCTACAAGTTAGTATAAAAAGGAAAAAACTTGCTTTAATAAAACCTTCCAAAACAGCTAAATTTTGAACGTTCTCAGAATTCCACGAAACTTGACCCAAAAGTAGGTCCAGACCCATGCATTTGTGTGGTAAATTTGTTAAGCGTAACAATGAATACAAGTTAGTATGAAAGGGAAACAAACTTTTTTTAATAAAACCGTGCAGAACAACTTAATTATGAACGTTCTCATAATTGCACGAAACTTGACCCTAATGTAGGTCTAGACCCATTTAATAAAATCGTGCAAAACAGCTAAGTTTTATCAGAATTTCTTGAAACTTGACCCAAACGTAGGTCTAGACCCATGAATTTGTGTGATAAATTTGATAAGCGTAATAAAAACTACAAGTTAGTATAAAAGAAAACAATCTTTCTTTAATAAGACCGTGCAAAACAACTAAATTTTGAACGTTCTCAGAATTCCACGAAACTTGACCCAAACGTAGGTCTAGCTAGACCAGTGTATTTGTGTAGTTAATTTGCTAAGCGTAATAATAACTACAATTTAGTATGTAGGTCTAGACCCATGAATTTGTGTGATAAATTTGATAAGCGTAATAATAACTACAAGTTAGTATAAAAGAAAACAAACTTTCTTTAATAAGACCGTGCAAAACAACTAAATTTTGAACGTTCTCAGAATTCCACGAAACTTGACCCAAACGTAGGTCTAGCTAGACCAGTGTATTTGTGTAGTTAATTTGCTAAGCGTAATAATAACTACAATTTAGTATAAAAGGGAAACAAACTTGATTTAATAAAACTGTGCAAAACAACTAAATTTTGAACGTTCTCAAAATTTCACGAAACTTGACCCAAATGTAGGTCTAGATCCATGCATTTGTGTGGTAAATTTGCTAAGCGTAATAAAAACTACAAATTAGTATAAAAGTGACACAAACTTGCTTTAAAAAAATCGTGCAAAACAGTTAAATTTTGAACTTTCTCAGAATTCCTCAAAACTTGATCCAAACGTAGGTTTATATGTATGCATTTGTGTGGTAAATTTGCTAAACGTAATAATAACTACAAGTTGGTATAAAAGGAAAACAAACTTGTTTTAATAAAACCGTGCAAAACAACTAAATTTTGAACGTTTTAAGAATTCTACGAAACTTGACCTAAACGTAGGTCTAGACCCATGCATTTGTGTGGTAAATTTGCTAAGTGTAATAATAACTACAAGTTAGTATAAAAGGGAAATAAACTTGATTTAATAAAATCGTGCAAAACATCTAAATTTTGAAAGTTCTCAGAATTCCGCGAAACTTGACCAAACGTAGGTCTAGACCTATGCATTTGTGTGGTAAATTTGCTAAGCGTAATAATAACTACAAATTAGTATAAAAGAGAAATATATTTGTTTTAATAAAACAGTATCAAACAACTATATTTTGAACGTTCTCAGAATTTCTTGACAAGTTAGTGTAAAAGGAAAATAAACTTGATTTAATAAAATCGTGCAAAACAGCTAAATGTTGAACGTTCTCAAAATTCCACGAAATTTGACCAAACGTAAGTCTAGACCCATGCCTTTGTGTGTTAAATTTGCTAAGCGTAATAATAACTACAAATTAGTATAAAAGGGAAACATATTTGTTTAAATAAAACAGTACCATACAGCTAAATTTTGAACGTTCTCAGAATTTCTTGAAACTTGACCCAAACGTAGGTCTAGACCCATGCATTTGTGTAGTAAATTTTCTAAACGTAATAATAACTACAAGTTGGTAGAAAAGGGAAACAAACTTGCTTTTATAAAACCGTGCGAAACAACTAAATTTTGAACGTTCTCAGAATTCCATGAAACTTGACCCGAACGTAGGTCTAGACCCATGCATTTGTGTAGTACATTTGCTAAGCGTAATAAAAATTACAAATTAGTATAAAAGGGAAACAAACTTGCTTTAGAAAAATCATGCAAAACAACTAAATTTTGAACGTTCTTAGAATTTCTCAAAACTTGACCCAAACGTAGGTCTATACGCATGCATTTGTGTGGTAAATTTGCTAAACATAATAATAAATACAAGTTTGTATAAAAGGGAAACAAACTTATTTTGATAAGACCGTGCAAAACAACTAAATTTGGAATGTTCTCAGAATTCCATGAAACTTGACCCAAACGTAGGTCTAGACCCATGCATTTGTATGGTAAATTTGCTAAGTGTAATAATAACTACAAGTTAGTATAAAAGGAAAATAAACTTGGTTTAATAAAATCATGCAAAACATCTAAATTTACTCTATCGCATGAAACCCGTTTTCAATTTCTAGCACTTCTTTCAAATGTCTTCTCTTTTCCTTTCTTTCCCTGAAGTCCTCTTTTAGTCTAAAATGAGAAGATACTTGTAGCTAGTCCTTAAATTGATAGGTAGGAACGCGTCTACATTCAGTACAATAGAAGAAATTTGGTATAAAATATTTGTATATTGAATCAAATTATTTGATTTGATAATTTATCAATTTTTTTGTCAAACTCAATTTAATGTATGTTAAGCAAATTTTGATAAACAAGAAAAATATAAATTCATAGTTCAATGTATTAGGTATAAAAGAATTAGTGTTCAGTTTAGTTCGGTACTGAAAACCAAAATGAATTGAAAATTAAAATTTTAAAAAGCCTCAAACTGAATAGAGGATAAAATTTTATCCAGTTTGTATAAGAAATTTTGATTTAATGTTCAAAATTTCTATTTCGACACAATTAGATCAGTTTATCAAATTGTACAGATCCCGAGTAATAAGAATATATCAAGTTTTCACCCATAATTCTCATTATGTTATCTATGATTTATGGCATGCAATCTAAGAGTACTTTAAAATTTTGACATGCTATATTCTCTCGGTTGTAATGCATTTCTACATTCTTACCACATAACATATAACTAATTCTAATTTCTTTCAAAAAATTTATGTAATTAATTATAGCTATATATCTTAGAGAATATTTTTAAAATTTTATAGAATATTTTAAAATTCAGCTTAAATAGACAAAAATAACCTTATGTCTTAATAAAAGAATAAATTCATTTCCGCCGTATTGGTGTATACACTACTTTAGTACTTTGACTCCTCCAAAGTAAAATTTTTAACAAATGTAATACAAAATTTATTCAACATCAAACTAATTAAACTATATGGATCAAAAAGTGAGAATTTTATAATCAAATATAGAACCAAAATTATAAAGGCCATAATGTCACATGCTCATTTTTTGTTAAAATGTCTAACGGAAGGTGATATGGGTCTGTTAAAATGTCTAACGGAAAGGTGATATGGGTCCAAAAGTGTTTAGAAATTACGAAAACAACAGTGAGAATTCAATAACTAATAAAATAAAAAATAAAAAGACCCTAAATTATGGGACAAATAATATTATTTTCCCATTATTCATATTAGAAATAAATGTGAAAGAATACTTCAAAATATAAAATTTTAAATAAAAAATTATTTTAAAAAAATTCCTTATGCAATCAAATATATCAATTTTAACCACAAAATTTTATTCCACGTGAGAAACTAATTAAATAATGTAGTCATTTACTTTATATTATAAGAATAA
>NW_011628109.1:6029-129648 GCF_000512975.1 Sesamum indicum | reverse complement strand
ATTTTTATATAAAAGAATAAATAGTTAATAACTTAATTTTATCATTATCAATAAAATCTTTTCATGAAATTGTTTTTGTGTATTTATTGTACTCATTTATTAGTTAACTTTGAGTTTATAAAAAAATAAAACTAAAACTATTTAACTCACTAATTATGTTCTATTTTTTTATAAATAAAAGATAGTTTTTTCAATTAAGAAAATTTAATTAATCTTACAATGCAAAATTACTAAAAAAAAAATTCTTTGAACTATATATATAATATAAGGGCAATATTGTCTAAAAATTTAATTGTATGGGGTAAGTGTTACATTTATTAGTTTAAAAGGTAACTGCTGCATGACAAATAATTTAAATAAGCAAAGTGTATTTTTACCATAATTATAGCAAATTTAGAGAAGATTGTTGTCAATTTACCCATTTTCTTTAAGTTAATAATGTGGAATAAAGTGACCGTACAAATGTATTTCTTATCTAAAGTCTTCATAATTATCTTTATATTTTTTCTTTTAAGAAAGAAAAAATCCACATTTTGTAGGAATAGAACTCATTTTTCAACAACAATATTTATATATATATAATGTAGATTTAAAAAAGAATGTATGATTAGAAGGAGAGGTTTTACATAACAACAACAGAAATTGGCAGAGCAGTAATCAGAGTATATGTGAGAGAAAGACAGGAAAAATGCAAGTAATCTCCTTTTAATAAATGAGCAAATTACCTTATTATAAAAAAATGAATAGTGATTACCTCGTATTTTTTAAAATACAACAATTTATCCTTTTATGATTTTTAAAATGAAGCAATTTATTGTCCTATATTAACCTGAGAAAGACATGATAGGAAAATTCTAATTTACTTTCGCCGGTTAAAATTAATTCTGTCATAAGTATAATATATATATAGATATGGTGTTTTGATGTATAACTTAAAAAAAATAATAAGTTATATGATTAAATACATTATACTAATTTATATTACATAATTAATTTAATTTGAATAAAAAAAATTAAAAAATAATGGTAAGGTACAGTTGACATGTTATTATTTTGGTATTTACCAAAATTAGTTCGGTTAAGAATATTGGGAGATACGAACGGTGTCCCTCTCCCGCGCTTGCTTCCAAGTTCCATGTAAGAACATTAAGGCAGAGATTCATAGAGACAACTCTGCCGCTCGGAAAGGAATTCGAGATCATACCCATCTTCCCTTTCCTTTTTCCCAAACATAAATACCCACTTTGAGGGTTTTCTGTTCTGAGAATTTCTCTCTTCCTCAACTCGTTTTGGGCGAGAAGGCTAAGACCAGCCGTTCCAACTTCACATCCACTACTATGGCTTTTTGGGGTATGTCATATTCAGTTTCTTGTCTCTTTTTATTCTTCGCATGATAACTTCTGGGTTATTACAATGAAGTAATGGTTGAATATAAGAGTTTCATCAGTCGTTAGTGAATAAGTTTCAATTTTAATATGAGTTGAAAGAACAAATTTTGAAGAAAGAAGATGTCTGTGTGTGTTAGTCTCACTGCTCAAAGAAAAGAGTTACTTTTCGTGTGGATTTTCATGACTTTTGAGTGTTTGTGTCGGACTGTTCCAGTTTTGAGTTTTGTGTAGGAAGCTTGAAGACTAAATTACATCCCTTGCTTTCCCGTTTCAGAAACCTATGAATATGTATTATTTGTTTTTGTGACTTTTATATACCTTTGTGTGTTTGTTTCACTGGTTGTCTGAATTTTCTTGACTTCCAAACAATCAGCGAAACAAACACTCCCGAATGTTTTGAGTTATGCATAATTCAAGACGAAATTTACATAGATTTCTTTCCCGGTGCAGAAACCCATAAATGTTTATTTGTTTGTATGACTTTATATATCTTTGTGAAGGAGTTGAGGTGAAGCCTGGGAAACGTGTCCTTTCTAGCACAAATGGTAAAAGACTTCGAATTACTCAGGTTAGACCCAACACTCATCCCCGCCTGGAACAAAAATTGAACTGTTCTTTGTTATATTTTTTTGATTGTTGTGTGTGACTTTATATATCTTTGTGAAGGAGTTGAGGTGAAGCCTGGGAAACGTGTCCTTTCTAGCACAAATGGTAAAAGACTTCGAATTACTCAGGTTAGACCCAACACTTATCCCCGCCTGGAACAAAAATTGAACTGTTCTTTGTTATATTTTTTTGATTGTTGTGTGTGATGGAGCATGGAATCTTATTCAATATTGTATAGAGCAAATCTGAAATATTCTTTGTTATATTTGTTTCATTCTCGTGTGTAATATGATAGTACTTGATAACATATTGAATAGTGTTCAGAATAAAATTGAATTGTTTCTTGTTATATTTGTTTGATTCTTGTGTTCGTTAAACAACACAAAATTGAACCATTTTTTTGTTATAGTTGTTTGATTTTTGTGTGATAGAACTTGATACCATATTCCGTACTATTTAAAACAAAATTGAATTCTTCTTTCTTATATTTGTTTGATTGTTGTGTGTGATTGAACTTGATATCATGTTGAATACTTTTGCTTCTTAGGCGTCTTTGGGAATTGGTAATGCGGCGGAAAAGACCATTGTCCAATGTAGAGTTGGGAGGAAGAACAGGCCAATTATCCTCTGCGCTTTGGTGCCATATATAGCTGAGTCATGTTGTTTGGAGTTGGAATTTGACGAGGTACATGATATGATCTTCTCAGTGATTGGCCCACGGAGTATTCACCTGACGGGTTATTTTGTCCATGACAATAGACCTTTTCTTCTAGACAGTGATGTGTATCCTTCTCATTTTTAATTATTTTATTTAAATTGTTTGTTTTCTTTATCCCATTAAATTAGCATATTTAGATCCAATCGTGACTATATAGAGCTAGCATACATTAATTAGTTACTAAAGAGTCATATTCATAGTTTGTTATGTTCCTATATTTGAACACAATAGAGAACCATATGGAATTAGTATTGAAGATATTGAAGGGGATTCTTATCACTCTGAAGATGATGAATATGAAGGCAGTTTTATTGATGACAGCGAGCTACCAGTTCCGGCACCTTCCCCGATATTCTCTCACCAAGGTTTGTTTATTTTCTTTATGTTGTATCTTCGTTATGTGCTTAATTCTTTTAGTATTATTATTATGATTTCTTATAGATATTTTGTAGGTTTAGTCTCATATTCATAATATTAGTTGGACAACTTTCTTTATAAATACTTGTATGTTTAAGACAACCTATGTTCAATTAAATATTATTGTAATTCTTTTATTCATTTTATATAGGACCTAGTAGGTTAAGGTATCTAATAGTAAATAATAGAATGAATGTGATTCTCTGTGAGGACCAATTTGTCAATGTAACTGCAAGCTACGCATGATATAAAAATTTGGAGCACTATGTTGGTATCCCAAAATCTTATAGTGTTATTTGGTGCTTGAGCATGCATGTTAACACGATTGAGGCAAGCTTGTGTCAAGAACAAGAAAGGTAACGTGGACAACGGATTATAGCATTGTAGTATTTTTCTTATGTAGATTATTTTTCTTAATTTTATGTTCTTTGTTCAAAACAATAATTTCTTTAACTTTGTTATGTTCCGTTCACAATCAAATTCAACAATTTCTTCTTTATTGGTGTAATTTTACTTTCTTTTTGAACTATTCACCAAGATGAAAAGCTGCAAATTCAACAGTTTCTTCTGTATTTGTGTAATTTTATCTTCTATGAACTATTCACCAAGATGAAAAGCGCATTATAAGTCTAATCCTTATCGTGATGCATTTTGTATTATGATAGAGATACAAAAATAGGTGATTAAAAAGAAATTCCCCAACAGATGGAGTCCCAAGAAGTTGTTGATGATGATGCTAAAGATCGGGAACTAGAAAATGGTGAAAGCAAGGATGCAATGGTGTTTCGTGATAGTGTCAAGAATAGCAATATTATTGGAGAGGACGGAACACACACAGCTCACATCACTTGCACTCATATTCAGCCAAATGACTCTACAAATGTGTAAGAATGGACTTCCCCTTGAACTCAAAACAGAAAAAAGTTCTGTAGTTCATTGTAATATTGTTCATTTTGTTACCATATCTTAACATGCTATACTATTTATTTACTGATTTTTGAAGGTTTGTGTGGAGTGATAAAGACCAATCACTGGAGGAGATGATGGTGATTACTGATAGTGTAAAAAATAAAGTTGTTATTGGAGAGGATGGAACACAGTTATCACAGAACATGTCTGATCATATTCAAGCAAATGAGTCTAAAAATGTGTAAGAATGCCTTTCCCTTTGAATTCAAAATAGAAAAGGTTTGAATTGTTTTCTTGCGTAATATAACATTTTATTACAAGCAATCTTTTGTCTTTGAGAAAATTTCTTACAACCTATATTTAAACAGGGATGATGATCTTGACCATGTCCTTGGTGTTGTTAGCTATGAAAACGTCTCCGAATCAAAGGTGAATGATATAATTACATTAATGGGATGTTCAATTGAAGATGAGGCTGCAAATTTGAAAAACGCAATTGAAGTCGTAACGATAAAGCAAGGACTTGAAATTTCTAACAAGAAGGATAGTCCAACACATCATGATGAAACAATGATTGATGCGTGAGTATTCTTTTATCTTTGCTAGAGACACTAATGATTCAATGTCTCTCCAACATCTTAAGATTTTAAGTGAGTGATCTTTAAATAATCTTGAGTTGCTCATGAGCGAATCTAGAGTATAGAGAGCGTGATATATTAGTTTTGTAGATTTTTTTTGTCAAGCACAAGTTTCAATCGAGGAGCCAAATTTGTTGAATTTGATGTCATCTCTTTTTGTAATTTCAATGATGTCATTTGATTGTAACTTTTAACATTGCAGTGATGCTAATACTGTTCATGACTCACTAACCATGGATACTCAATCCAAGAAGAGGACTTTGGAGAAAAAGAAAACACCTGAGCATAAAAAAAGTAAACCCGAAGTTGAAGGTAGTTCTGGTACAAATGTATGCAATTCCATTCAGAATGAGGGGAAGGTAGTTGTATATGAGCCAAATGAAGAAAAGATGGTCGTATACAAGCAGGATAATGTAACTGAAAAACAATGTGAAGCACATTCTTTATCAAATGGGTTGATTACTGAAGAACTGACTAAGAGAGATCCTAATGGAAAATTAGCTCTGCATGGGAGAAAGGTATGTTCCTGTTGTCGACATAACAATGGATACATGAGCTTTTTGTGTTTTTGCTTTCAATGTTCAAAGATTTCGTTTGTACTTATATTTTCTTGGAGTTTAGGTCAAAATTCATTTCACTGGAATGTTGAAGGAAACTGGAGTAGTCGTTGAGACTAGTGTTGGCAAAAATTCCTGCAAATTTCGCCTTGGTAAATTTTGCGATGAATGAATCCTATCATGTATTTTGACATACTGTATTGGTGAAGGCGATCGATCTGTTAACCTTTTTCTGTTTTGAACTAGGTGATGAAAAAATAATTGATGGTTGTAACATGGGCATTGATGGTATGAAATAGGATCTTCGTATCTCATATTAACTACATAAATCACATTTCTTCATTCTTAGTGTTTATTCAATTTATAAGATAATTACTAATATATTTGCACATAATTAAGGTATGCGTCTTGGTGATAAGA
The DNA here is from genome assembly GCF_000512975.1 of Sesamum indicum. Classification (NCBI taxonomy): domain Eukaryota; kingdom Viridiplantae; phylum Streptophyta; class Magnoliopsida; order Lamiales; family Pedaliaceae; genus Sesamum; species Sesamum indicum. The sequence goes on along the minus strand of NW_011628109.1, from coordinate 123,995 downwards.
GGAGACTTATAATCCCACCATCTCTAGGGTACGCTTTTACCACTTAAAACTATAAATAACTCTGCATTTATAAATTGTTTGTATTTACATCTGCTACTTGTGTTTAATGTGGTGTAGTTTTGGAGAACAAGGATTTGGAACAAGTGTACCTCCAAGCTCATGGCTGGTGTATGAGATTGAATTGGTTGGCGTGCAATGTCGACGTGACAAGTCCATTGTTTCCAAATACAAGCATTAAATATTTTTGATAGTATGAACATTTGATTGAGAAGTCTGCATAATATGAACAGTACTGATTTAAGAACCTTGTCTTATTTCCTGAATGATTTCTATTCCTACTGTTACTGGTGTTCTACCTTTTACTGAGAAGAAAGGCCTTTGGATACTGCAACTTGTTTTTTGCATGATGTGGTAGTAAGTGGTAACACAGATTTAAAGGGCTGCAGAACCAATGGAACAGGCTCTTGGAAGGCATTAGATACATGGCATCGATTAACAGGTTCATGAGAATTCAGGAAATATTGATCTTCATACTGTGAATTAGGGGATGCTGCGTGAGATCTGCTTATCACTTGAGAGCTATGCAAGCTGATATACACTTTCAGATTCTCAGGTCACTACAAGGAAGTGATTGAATTTTCTGATTTAACTGCACTTTGCGAATCATTTCTGTCACAGAATCTGGAATTGATTGCATACAGATTGCAATATGCAAGTTGAATACGTTTATCAATTTGATTACTGTAGAGCAATCTGATAGCAAATTGTGGTTCGCTGATTAGTTCAATATTTGAATATAGTAACGTGAATGATTCTATGAATGTGGTTGGCTATTAACTTTGAAACAGAGCGCTTTAATTTGCAGCAGATTGGATATAAAACGGTCGAGCAACACTAGTTTACTTTGATGACTTAAAAAGTGCTGTCGATTTAGAGATATATCTACAGATAGGTGCCACTGTTTTAATGGAAGTGCGGCAGTTGCGGGGCCGGTGAAACATACAGTGGCGTGCAGCTCATAACAGGGAAGTCTGCAATTGTTCTAGCTATGCAATTAATTGTTTAGATTGCATTTCAACAGTTTCATTAATTCTCACAGCAAAGTGATGTGTGAAACTATTTTATTGGAAGAAGAAGTGCAGCAGGAGGTGGTTATTAACCTTCAGTTGGAGATGATTGTTTGAAGACTCATGACATGCGAGAAGCTTTGTAGCAAGTTTAATGCAAGTTGGAGGGGGAGCGGATCGCAGCTGCAAGCGTGGATGTTGTAGCAGAGGAGCAGCGAAACAGCTGAATCAGGGAAGTTTCTTGTTTATAATTTCCATCTTGTAATTTCTTAGTACGTTGAATCCTCTTGCACTATTAATGACAAGGACTTTCTTCGTATTCCTCAGTTGCTTGGAATTAACATTCCATAACTTAATTTATGTGTAATTTTGGTAAAATTATTTTACGACTCAATAAATTTAGTCCCACAACTCTAATAAAATTGTAATTTACGTCCCATTAGTAGGAGAGAAAAGTCCCCTCCTTGACAAACTAAAGAAGGGGAAGTCAGCCTCTAAGGCTGTCCCAACTTGCCCAAGTAGTTCTCCTGTAAGTTGGACCACCTTTACCGGAATGAAATTGTACTTGTCGATGTGAACCTCCTTTAGTGAAAAGTTCGAGCCTTAGAAGCATGCTTTGGGAGAGGTGTGGAATAAGTCTTGTACGAGTCCTTTAATGGAGTCCCTCTTATTGTTGATGCGCTTCCTATAGCAGGCTTTTCTTTTTATGATTACCATTCCAATATTCAATATCTCTGCCTCCCTGTTGGTCTGACCCTTTCAAGTGGATAAGGGCATGAACCAGAGGGCTCCTTATGTCGGGAAGCACAGTTGAATGTGAGATCTATCCTGATTGGCTTGATCAAAGTAATCTGGGATGTAGTAGCCCAAGTCCATTTCCATTAAATTGTTAACGGAAAGAGCTCGAGCAACGGACGGGCGCGTGCGCGTGCTCCTTCCGTTAACAGTTTAACGAAGATGGTTAATGGGACGTAAATTTTGCAATGTTTTTGAACTTACGCAGGTAAATCTGTTGGGTCGTAAAACAACAAGTCCAAAATTATAAATGAAATAAGTTATGTGACGTAAATTGCAATTTTCCCAAATAACAACAAGGTCATGGAGAAACTATTTGGTATATGTTCACTTAATCAAGTGACTAACACCGAAGAAACCGTGTCGTCTAGTTGATTCTTAGTGTTGACTGCTTGAATGCCATTCCCTTCCCAAAAAATGCAAGCAACTCCTTGTTATTGTAAATTAGTAATTCCTTCTCTATAAAAAAGAAGTACCAATTTACCTCTCTGTGATTTTTAAAATATAGCAATTTATTTTTCTATATTTTTTAAAGTATAGGTTTTTTAAAATACAACAATTTATTTTCTTATGTTTTTAAAATAAAGCAATTTACTTCTCTAAGAATAAGTTGTAATAATTTACTCATTTATAATATTATAAAGAGTAAATGGCTCTGCACCCTATCTCCCTCTCTCTAGCCTGACATATTTTCAGCCCATTTGGCACTATTTTGTTTTCCCTAACTATGATTATGAATTAAGAATATATAAATAATTTATCGGTAAAATAAAATCATATAAAAATTTAAATTTTAACTATAATTAATTATAGCTAATAATTTTGTATTGTTTGAAAAAATTTTAGGATTGTCTCAGGAGTGCCAAGTGCTTTAATAAATCAATTTTATTTGAATATTTAAGAAAGAAGCACATATATCTTTTCTTCGTTTAATTAATTTTGTATAAATTAATTATATAATTTTGTTAATGATATATAATTAATTTTTAATAATATATTAAAATTAAAAAAATCATAATATTAAAATTGTATTAATTTAAAAAATTACAATTAAGTGTTCAAATGTAATATTGTATATTTTTTGTACAATTGTAAAAAATACAATGAAGTATACAATTTCAAATGTCAAAAATGTCCACCAATTACACAATTGCGTTTGTGGCATTGACGCCGAGGTCTTCTTATTTCGTCGTTCATATTTTGTAGTGGTTCATTTTGCGCCTCATTTTCATCACTATTGAACCGACTAGATGTTGTTTGGTTTGGTATACATGGAGTCGATTGAAACTAATGACATCCGAGTCCATATCATACGGCTATGAGATGAACTGTAATAAATAAAAAGATGTAAATTAATATGCATTTAATTCACAGTATAAATATACGTATTATATTAAAAATAAGTTACCTAATCCGCCTGTATCTCATCCAGTATTTATCTTATCACTCGGATAGTTCTCCGTACTGTTTGGGTGAACGTGTGCTAACAATTCCCAATAGCACCATATCAGGATTGTAGTCCATTTGGACTTGACCCTTAAATAGTCGTTCCGCACCAAGTCCAGGGCAAAGTGGAGTAATCCGTTACCATGCCTAAATCTGTACGAATAATACAAATATGTGTTAATAATTAATATTTATAGCAAAAAAATTGTGTAAGAGTTATTAAGTAAATTTTACCTACAACAATTGCAGCGCGCCACAAATTGTCGCTTTGCCTTTTGTGCTAGCTTTGCACAATTCACGATATAAAAATGCCAGTATAGAACTCCCCCAACTATAGTTCCTGGCCGTTTTTATATATTCTAATTTTGAAAGATATAGTAATGATACCAGGTTACCTGATGAATCTTGGCACATCATCTACCCAATAGAAGCAATGCAACAACACGGGCGCACTGGACGACGTGTCGTGGGGAGTGTTATGAGTGATATCGACCGCCGCCAAATGAGATATAATTGCTTGTGTTTGTAGTCTAGAGCCCTTGAACGCATTTGCATCCGGGCTAAAGCCTAAATAAGTAAGGCTATATTCTTGCATTGTTGTGTTGTGCGGTCGATATCAACTCTAGTCATCGGCTCGCCATTTATAATCCAGGAACGATTATTGAATGACAACACAAAGCCCGCCACCCGTCAACCGGTGCATATGTGCTAGGATACGTCTTCTGGGCGTTCAACCCGTGTATTGATGGGTTCCAACACTGTCGCAAACTTATCAGTGTAGATGAGACCCATTTATACACAAAGTACAAGCACAAAATGTTGATTGCTGCTGCCATGGATGGAAATCGAAAGGTACTCCCTCTTGCTTTTACAATTATCGATGAAGAATGATATTCATCTTGAAAGTGGTTTCTTAGACAATTGAGCAAACATATTATACGGGGGCTATGTGGCATCTGCCTTATTTCTGACTGCCATCCTGGTATCATTAAAGTTCTACCTGAAAGTTTAGATTTCGTGCCACCAATGTCGTGCACCGATATTGCTTGAGGCATATTTGTTTTAATTTCAACAGTCAACACAAAAATATCATGTTGAAGGATATTTGTTGGAGAGCTGACTCTGAATATCAGATCAGGAAATTCAATCGCATTATGGAAGAGATAAAGAGCCAGAAACTAGCCGCGTTTGAGTATTTAGACCAGATCAACAAGGAAAAATGGACATTATCTCATGATGGTGGATGGCGATGCCGAATTTTGACGACAAATATGTCGGAGTGCATAAATGGAGTATTGAAAGGGGCTCGCCGCCTACCGTTGGCAGCAATTGGGATGACGTTTCAACGAATTGTCCATTATTTTCGTGAGAGGTTAGTGAAAAGTACTGTAATGTTGGCCAATAACAAACTATGGATGAATTTTGTACATAAGATGTTCACACGTTTGGCATCAAAATTCTATTGAGCATACTGTCACCAAATACCATCAGTTCCAACAGTCCGTCTTGATTGTTACAAGACATCACAGTGGACATGGAGTCAATACCCATGTTGTCAAAATTGCGAACCGAGAATATTTTTGTGGCAAGTGGGCTCAATTTGGTATTCCTTGCAGTCACGCTCAAAAGGTATGCACTGCATACATGATTAATATTGCATCAATGGTGAAGAATTATTACGATATAATGGCTTACAAGAATACACATTCCAAGTTATTTGAACTTGTGCATTGCGAAAATTATTGGGATATACCGGGATTTGAGTTGGTTCCAGACATTGCTATTTGCATCTCTTCACGCCCTAGTCGAAATTAAACATAACGTATTCACAACGAGATGGATTGGGCGTAAACGCGTGCAAGGCAACAAGCCCAACAAATAAATTTTTCTACATAATCAAATGTGTCGATACCTGGTTGTCAAGAATAATTTTATACTTCATTGTATTTTTTACAATTATACAAAAAATATACGCTATTACATTTGTACACTTAATTGTAATTTTTTAAATTAATACAATTTTAATATTATAATTTTTTGACTTTAATATATTGTTAAAAATTAATTTTATATAAATAATTTAAAATTAATTAAATGAAATTTAAAAAAAAGTAAAAAAATGACCCAAGTTGTGACTGAAAATCGCATGACTTGGGCATTTTTATTAAAAAAAAAATTATTTTTTAATCCAAATCATGATTAATAATATTAGTATATTTAATTAAATTATATTAAATATTTTTTTATTTTTTTATAATAAAAAATAATTAACCCTCGAATACCCACCCCCTCTTCCCACTCCCCTGAAGTCTCTACCCATAGCTCCTCCTTTAGCTACAGTGGGCTACACCCAGTAGATGAAATAGCATCTAGAGGCTAATGGGCATGCTCCTCTATGAACATTCATATCATCTCCTCAAAGATAAAATTATTTAATATTTTTATAAATTAGAAAATAAATTGAAGTACTTACCAAAACCTCTTTCACCTGCAGTCCATTCGAGGTGCCGTTCTCCTTATTTTTGTAGCAACGAAAGAACAATCCATCTACTTTTGCGGACAATCAATTTGAGACTCCTGCGGAGACCTTTTTAAAAAATTATTAATAAATCAAAGAAGAAATTATTAATATTTAGTTAAATTTTTAAGTGAGTTACCAATTTTTTTTATGCATGCCGATAAAGGTACAACCCAATTGTAGACAATGCTAGTTGATGCAACATTGGCTACCTAGTTGGCCTTGTTTTGGACGGACTTGTACTGGAAGTTTGCTGATGCTTAAATTAGGAATAGGGCGTCCCAGATGTCCTCCGCCAGCCATATGAGCCTTTTTAGATGTTCTATCTGGGCGTCAGAGAACGCAACTAGGTCGATGCCTCAATGTTAAAGACCTCCATATTTTGTTTCTAGGCGATCCTACTAGTATACGTGATGCAGGATAAAAAAAATTAAAAAAAATTATAAAGCAATTTATAAATTCCGTATATGTATATTTAAAAGAAAATAAACTGGAGTAATTGAGCCTCACCTGGGTACAATGTCCTAACAACACAACCCTAATGGTCATGTGGAAGCTCTACTCAGACCTGCACATGAACAAAGCAAAGAAATAATTAGGCTAAACTTTGTTTTACCCCCATGCTTTCATAAAATAGCTAAACCTCCCTATATGTTTTAAAAATAGGCTGAAAACTCTCTATTTTAATAAATTCAGAGCAAAATCCTTTTCCCGGTAGTTTCACTATGTAAGGTAGAGTGGACGTGGCAAAAGTGCATTTTGTCCTTGTTGCAATTGAGTGCTCACCATCTTCTACTGCAGCCATGGCGTCCCAGAAGACTGATGCACATCTTATTGCTAGAGCAGGCTTTGATGATGATCTTATTGATCAAGGATAGAAGAAGTCGTTTCTTTGAGCAATAGAAGCGTGCCCACGCTTATTTCAGTTTCTGTAGTTTTTGTACAGTCATCTCAATGAGTCATTTATTCTGAACGTGATTGGGCCACGTAAGGCAATAGGTAGTTGATAATCTGTTACATGATTTTGGATGTAGATTTGTCTATTTAAGCATCGTCTTCTTCATTATTCTCGGTAACAGAATTTACTAGAAATGAAAGGAATGACTTTGCTTTGTTTTTCTTTTGCGGAATCTCGAATCTTTGCTGATTTGTTGAGCTTGAATTTGTTCATGGTATCAGAGCCTTCTTCTTGAAGGTCTCTTGATACGTTTGTTTGCTAGTTCAATTTTTTGTTTTACTAGAACGAGTGCAGATTTATGGAAGATTCGCCAACACTAGAAGCAGACTAGTATGGAAGACAGGTGCTGTATTTGCATCCCTCAAACAATTCCAGCTTTGTGCTGACATCTTCGCCCTTAACTGGCTCGAATTTCTTGACGTGGAGTAGAGCGGTGTACGTCGCTCTAGGATGCAAGATGAAGCTTGCATTCATAGATGGAACATTTCCAGGGCCTCTAGTAGGATCCGCTTTGTTTGAACAGTGGAGAAGAGTGGATTTAATGCTGACTTCGTGGCTGTGGAATTCAATTTCTAAGGACCTCGTTGAGGCCTTCATGTACGTGAGTTCTTTTCTCAAGTTGTGGCTGGAAATATAAGCCAGATACGAACGGAGCAGTGGTCCGTTGATATACCAAATACAACGTGAAATTTCGTCGGTTTCGCAAGGAGATATGACCTAAACCAGCTATCTAACAAAAGTAAAAAAACTATGGAATGAACTCTTTTGTTTGGCGCCATCACCTAAGTGCACTTGTGGAATTAATAAAACTATTGGAGAAATGTACAATGGAACACAACTTATGCAATTTTTCATGGGACTCCATGAGAATTTTGATAAAGAGAGGAGTCAATTGCTTATGATGGATCCATTGCTTGATTTGGAGAATGCCGTCTCCATGATCTTTGCGGTAGAACAACAGCGCAATATACAGACACAATTGGGAGATAGCAACACTAATGCAGCTTTTCAAGTTGCCCTAAGAGATAACAGATGTAATCCAAAACAAATGCAGAAACGTAGAATTTTTGGGGATAGGGATAAACGGACTATGGTGTGTACTCATTGCCATAAGCAAGGCCACCTGAAAGACACTTGCTTTCAAATCCACGGCACGCCAGATTGGTATAAGACATTGAGTGAAAGGAAGAAACAGACTGGAGCAACCTACGGTTTTGCAGCAAATTTAGATACTAAAACAGAGTACAAACCAAAGATATCTTCAGCTAAAGGTGATTCCCATGTTGATGTTGCGAGCATGATGACGGAGTTGTTAAAACTCATGAAAGGGAAGGAACCTTCTTCAGACCCCATTTCCAGCTTTGTGAACTACGTTCACTGCGAAGAAGAATTTGCAGGTAACACTCTTGCTTCTAGTTATTGGTTTATGATGATTGGATAATCGATAGTGGTGACACAAACCATGTGTGTGTGCATCTACGAAAATTTGATTCTTATTCTGCCTTGCACACACTCATTTCGTATATCTACCCAATGGAACAAAGAGAGAAGTGGCTTATGTTGGAGTCGTGAAGTTAACGGATGGGATTACACTCAAATCAGTGTTCTACATTCCCAATTTTTCTGTCAACCTCTTGTCAGTAAGTCAGTTTTGTAACGAGGATAATTACACTTGCTCTTTCAATCGGATTGGCTGCGTGTTGCAGGACCAGGGGAATAGATGAGCATTGGCTAAGGGAAGGTTGAATAAGCGATTGTACATTCTGAAATCGAGCAGATCAATGCTTCGAATTACATTACTCTTACTTCATGTAATGTCGTAGTTGATTGTAACGATAGTTTGTGGCATGCTAGAATGGGACATGCCTCTATGGCAGCCGTTAGGCGTATTCCAGCTTGTAATATCTTAGGAGACTACTTGGAAATAAAATGTGACATTTGTCCTCAGACGAAACACTCAAGGCTTCCTTTTACAGTTAGTGATTCTGATGCCACTGCAATTTTTGACTTAGTGCACTTAGATATTTGGGGTCCTTAGAAGACATCTAGTTTAACGGGCATCAATTATGTATTGACGATTCTAGATGACTACAGCAGATCGCTATGGACGTACCTCATTAAACATAAAGATCAAGTGGTTAGGACTTTGGAAACTTTTATAGCATTGGTTGAAACTCAATACGGAACTAAGATCAAGGTTATTCGCTCAGACAATGGGTCCGAGTTTGTGAATGCACAATGTCAAATTTTGTGTCAGAAATTAAGAATTTTGCATCAAACCACTTGCGTTTATACTCCCCAGCAGAACGGGAGAATAGAGAGAAAGCACATACAAGTTCTGAATGTTGCTAGAGCATTACTCTTTCAAGCTTCATTGCCTCTTCGCTTTTGGGGAGAGTCTATACTTGCAGCGACATCTATTTTGAATAGAACCCCCACGCACACTCTAAATTGGCGTTCTCCTTTTGAGATGTTGTTGGGATATTCGCCTACATACACTCATCTCAGGGTCTTCGAATGTCTATGTTTTGCTATCAACGCTAATCCACACAAGACGAAGTTTCACAAGAGGGCCCATAGTTTTGTGTTTCTTGGGTATTCTTGAACACAGAAGGGAAACAAGGTATACGATTTGGAGGATCACGTTCTTTTTACTTCGAGAGATGTAGTGTTTCGCAAACTGGTTTTTCCCTTTGCTAAAGAGGTGACTGCAGATAAATTGAACTGTCCTTTGCCTACGACCACTGCTGGAATTGAGAATGAGCACTCTACTGTTCTTACTTTTTCCCTAACTGTGGTTTCATCGTCACATACTGCAGAAACTGAGCAACATTGTGAAGATGTGCAGAATCACAATCCTTCACAACCTTAACAGCAGTCACCAACGTTCCCTCACAGGTCTGCCAAAGTTACTCGCAAGCCATTATGGTTAAAGTATTTTGTATGCTACAATGGTGCCCTCACTTCACATCCTTCCTCTGTTAATTTTCAGTCCTTTGTGGCTTCCCTAACATCTTTACAGGAACCTCGCTCCTTCGTTGAAGTTGTGCAATGTCCCAAGTGGAGGGCAGCCATGGATGAGGAACTCAAGGCGTTGGAGAAAAATAAAACATGGGAGCTTACTCACCTTCCAGCTGGGAAACGCGCCATCGGATGCAAGTGGGTGTATAAGATTAAGGTGCGAGCTGATGGTTCGGTGGAATGATACAAAGCTCGCCTTGTTTCCAAAGGTTTTACTCAAGTCGAAGGTGTCGACTACACTGAGTGTTTTTCGCCTGTGCGCCTCTTCTTCACACTTGCAGCAGCAAAAGGATGGCTCCTTCAGCAGTTGGACGTTAACAACGCGTTCCTGCACGATTTTTTTGAAGAAGACATTTACATGATTCCTCCGGCCAGTTATAAAGTGATGTTTGGACTTGTTTGTAAATTGGTAAGGTCCTTGTACGGCTTGAAACAAGCCTCACGACAATGGAACATCGAATTGACACAGAAATTGCAGGAATATAGGTTTATCCAATGTGCCCATGATCATTGTCTTTTCCTCCTTTCCACTGCCAACGAATTAATTTCTCTTCTAGTGTATGTCGACGACATACTTATTGCAGGTTCTGATAACAATGAACTTTAGAAAGTGAAGGATTATTTGCACAGGTTGTTCACTATTAAAGATATTGGCCAAGCTCACTACTTCCTGGGGTTAGAGATCGCGCGAAGCTCTGATGGGATTTATTTGGCTCAAACCAAATATATTATGGACATCCTTGCCGACACGGGTTTACTCGATGCTAAAGCCATTTCCACACCTCTGCCTGCTGGGCTTAAATTGAGCTATGAAACTGGACTTATGCTTCCTAATTCTGAGTCCTACAGACGATTAATAGGCCATCTACTATACCTCAACTATACCAGGCCAGATATCTCTTATTTTGTGCAACAGTTGAGCCAATATCTCAACAAACCGTGTGCAGCTCACTGGAAGGCTGCAGTTCATGTGTTCAGGTATTTAAAAGGTCCTCACTTGGTTTATTTCTCCCTGCAGTCAACTCGTTGGATCTTCGGGCATATTGTGACGCTGACTGGGCGTCTTGTCCTGATTCTAGGCGGTCTCTTATTAGGTTCTGCATTTTTCTGGGTGGTGCTCTTGTTTCTTGGAGAACCAAGAAATAATCAACAGTTTTGCGTTCGAGCGCCGAGGCGGAATATCGAAGTTTAGCTGCCACAGTTTGTGAACTTCGTTGGCTATTGTTCTTACTTGCTGATTTTGGTGTTTCTGTGACTTTGCCTATCTCACTTTTTTGCGACAACACGGCTGCAATCCACATCCTAGCCAATCCCGTTTTTCACAAACGAACGAAGCATATTGAGATAGATTGTCATGTTGCCCGTGATGCGAAGGATGGGTTCATTAGCCCTGTTTTGGTTTGAAGTTTCATGCAGCTTGCAGACACCTTCACTAAGGCTCTTCCTGTCTCGCTATTCCATTCATTTGTTGTCAAGTTGGGTCTTGTGTCATTCGCCCCAAGTCCCACTTATGGGGTGTGTTTTGGAATTGAGTGCTCACCATCTTCTACTGCAGCTTTGGCATCTCAGAAGACTGATGCTCATGTTGTTGCTGGAGCAGGCCTTGATGATGATCTTATTGATGAAGGATAGAAGAAGTCGTTTCTTTGAGCAACAGAAGCGTGCCCACGCTTATTTCAGTTTTTGTACAGTCAACTTGTTTGTACAGTTATCTCAATGAGTCATTTATTCTGAACATAATTGGGCCACGTAAGGCAATATGTAGTTGATAATCTGTTACACGGTTTTGGCGGTAGATTTGTCTATTTAAGCATCGTCTTCTTCATTGTTCTCTGTAATAGAAATTTACCAGAAATGAAAGGAATGGCTTTGCTCTGTTTTTCACCTGCGGAATCTCGCATTTATGCTGATTTGTTGAGCTTGAATTTCTTCACTGACTTTTTTCGTTCTAGGACTCTTCTTTTGGTCATCTTTTATTAAGATGCCCTTGGTTATGTCTATGTAAGTGACTTTGTCAATTGACTTGTTTTAAGCTTGTTATGAGTGGTTTTTGGCATTTTTCCCATCCTTGAAAAATTAAGAATTTTATTTTTAAATATATTTATTTAAATACTAAAATACCAAAAGAGTATATAATTTTTTTAAATTTTATAATATATATTGAATAGATAAATTAAAATCTGAATACAAAGATTAATATACTACAATTTCTTTTTCAAATTTATATTTTTATATGAATATAAATGTTAACCAGTTATAACAATTATATAATTTACTGTAAAAAATGTTTAAATTTAAATTATGATTTTCTTAAAAAATTTTAAAATCTCTCATCAAGGTGACGATGGTCGTCGCCTGGGGTAGACCGCCTAGATGGGGGGTGGGCAGCCAATTTCGCCGTTGCCTCCTTTGCCGCTATACGACAGGGGGATGCGGCAGGAGGTTCGCTAGCCGAGGATGGGAGGTTAATTTTATTTTTTAAAATAATAATTTAATTTTTTATAATTTATATTTATCTAAAATTTGTTAAATTTAGACCCTTAATCTTTTATAAATGTAAGATTTATTGGTTGAGATGAATTGATTAGATCCCTTAGCGTTTATACACTAAAAACAGATCCAAAATTATTAAAATAAAAAATATTTTGTAATAGATAAGGGCGTTACAGTAAATTAATAAAGAAATTAACGCCGTTAGGTGCATTTAATGGATAACGGCAAGTGAGCTACGTTTGAGATAACAGAGGGAGTTTTTTTTTACTTATTTTTTAAACACAAAGGAATTTTTAGCTGAATTTTTAAAACACGGGCAAATTTTAAAAAATTTGGCCAAATAATTATTTAATAATAAAATTAAAACATAAATCTAAATTCAGCTTGCATTACAAGTTCGATGAACCTACAGGATCCTGGCGGAGGCGGCCATGGTGTTGCGGCAATTAGATTGGCGGGGGGAGGGGCATTAAAATGTATTGTCATTTATGATTCAATGTGGTCTAACTTCTTATGTCTAATGTTCTATTAGAAATAGTTACCAAAAGTAGAAATTATCTACAATAAATTCCTTGCATTAAGAGGAGATCTTGCTCAAAATTTTGGAGCAAATTAATGCAAATAGATCCAAAAACAAATAAATACTTTGATCAGGAAACTGGATAAGATGGAAGAAAAACTCCAAGAGTATAAAACAATTGCCAAGAAAGAAGATAATCAAGTTCCTATTCCCTTTAAGCAATTATCTCAAAGTATTCAAAATAAATGAGGAATTATCCCTAAAGAATATTTAAATCAAGTTTAGAATAATCTCCAAAAGAATCTTTCAAAAATGGAATCCCCAATGAAAACCTCCTCTAAAGAAGAAGAAAATAAGTTTTCTTGCTTAGTAGGGGATTGTAGGACCCTTATGAGGAGATTACTAAGGTAGATCTTCTAGATCAATTATTCCAAGGAATCAGACGTGCCTTAAAGGGCAAATAAAAAATTCAAGTTTCAGAATTTCTGGAGAACAAAGAGGATATAATCATGAAAGATCAAAATCAGGATCTAAAGAAAGCAATTTCTTCAAAATAATGAAAAAATGACGAGTGCAATAATGTCGATGGACGAAGAATTTTGTGGGCAGGAGTGAACTTTTGTGACTTGACTAACACTACTAATTGACACGTGTCTCAAATCATGTGACACTTGGAAGATTACAACCAACACTTGTCCTCTAGGATAGAGGATGCCATGTGAAGGTGAAATAAAATTTTGAAGTCCGGACACTTCCTTTCCTGTATAAATAGTTTCTTTTGCTTGTTCAGAGGCAGGGCTTCAAAAGTTTTTATGAGTTGAAGCTGAAGCACTTTGTATAATCTTGCTTTCTTAGTAATAAAAAAGTTTATTTGTATATTGTTGAGCATCTAAATTTTCATAAGTTTCCTTAATTAAATTTCTACACTTTTTATTTCATCATGCTTTTGTTTTTAGCCTAATGTAAAACTAAATTACTACTGTAGAATTAATGAAGATAGAAACACCAAAAGAAAAAGTGTATTTTAAATTAATGATAAATATAGGAAGAAATTGGATGAAAAGGGAAAAGAGGTCCTTTGGGTCGTTGAGTTAATTATAGGTATAGATATAGTTTGTGTTGCCAATACTACCCGATTTTTCGATGAATGGCGTTGTTTGTGCTTTTGTTTGGCATTTTGGACTAAGATCGTAGCTACTAGTTTAACAAAATGTAAAATACTCCCAAAATAAGCTCTTCCCCAATTTATCAGCTTTATTTACATATATCATAATCTAAATATTCTTTTATTAATCTCCTTTCGCCTATATGGTCGGATTTACATTTCGCATACATTCATGGCGACTTTTATACATTATTTTTGTTATCCTCACCTTCAGCCTACATGGTCAGATTTTTACATTCCACCTACATGGTAAAATTTTATGACGATGTTTGTATATTCTAAATCCCCCATGGCTTTAGGCAATGGCTTCTATGGATCAAACCTATGTTATTGTAGTTGTATTAGATAATTCAACAATATTTATCTCTCTACGTAATATGCAGTATCTATTAATACTATTATTAATTCTGCTAAAAATGCTAAGAAAGAGGAGTGTAAAATTCTTAAAAATTTTGATCAACTAAATAAATGGACAACTCCTAAAGTTAATCCTAAATCAATTTATAATTTTGGACGATTTGACTTTTGAAAAATTAAATAAATAGTGAAAGCTACTGAAGAATCTATAGTCCTGGATAATGAAGAAAAAGTAACTTGATGCTATGGATATAAGATATTACCATGTAGAATATAAGTTTTTGCATATTGGTCTTTGTGCAAATAGTCTTTAAACCTTTAACCTTAGAAGGTCTACGTAGAGCTTTCTAGCTGCTCCAAGAGATGCTAGAAATTTAGATTGAAAAAAATCTCTAATTGGGATAATACAATCTAGTCTAACCTACGGATCTATATTATTTAATGTTTACTCAAAATTACAATTATCATTATCTGATGTGAATATACTGTAGGAAGTGGATCGGTCTAGAAGTACGGTGAAAGCACAAAAAATCAAATTAACAAAATTTAAAGCATGATTAATCGGATCAAGGGGTGTACCTTTGATCTATCCCAGGCATTTTGTACACTAAAAAAATAATCAAATTACAAGCCAAGAATTAAAACAAGAAAAGCGAGGGCAATAATATAAATGGAACCCTCACGCTCGTCCTTTTCTTCAGTTGGCTTCGTGTGTTGTTCCTCTTCAACCTCAATTATTTTTCTCAAGATTTCAACCTTGAAATCCTCTAAAGAAATCCATTGCAATCACCGGGGATTCCTCCTTTGTCGTGCTAGCAATAACAAAAAATGGGAAGGAGAGAATCAAACACACGTTATCAATTAACTGTTTTAATTCTCTCTTGTTCCTTCTTTGATTTAAGAGAATCCAGAGAAACAAGGCGGAGAGAGTGTAGAGAGGAACTGAGAGCGAGATGGGAGAAGGAGGCGTGCAAGTCAGATTGTGAGAGGAATAAGAGATAAATAAGTGTTTTCCCTCGTCTCAACATACTAGGAATGGGCTAACTTACATTTTCCCTCAACCAACTCTCCTTGGCCGATTTTTGCCTCCCCAAGAGCTGGAAATTTTTGGGTCCCTTCCTTTCACTAAGAGAAGTCATATTCTCTTTGACCTAGACTAGGTCAAATCGGATCGTGGATTTGATCTTAAAAGGATTAGGCTCTAAAAGATCAAGCGCATATCGAACGGATCTATAATTAAATTCGATTTAATTATAAACTCATCAATTTAAGGTCCAATTCTTTTAATCTAATTAAAAGACCCAAACCCATTCTCTCTTTTAATTTATAAATTAAGACAAGTCTAATTAGATTTTCATTTAATTAATTTAAAAGGCCTAAACCCACAATGAATTAATTCAAATAATTAATCTTCGAAAAAATCAAACCCATGATTTTTTGTTTAGATGATCTAATTATTTATTCTCTCGAAGAAATTAGTTTAATCCAATTAAATAAATCCCTTCCCTCCAAAATTAATTCTAAATTACTTTCATCATATTTTGGTGATTAGAGTGTGACTCTTTAGGTTCACCCTCAACTAGACTTGGGCATGTATGACTAACACAAACTACTCATTTTTTTTTTTTGAAAAATTACACCCTCCTGTAAATATTAGCATCATTATATATACTACCCCTATTTTTTGGCTATTAGGAGTAGTTTTTGTAATATGCAAATAATAGGAGTAATTTGTGTAAATAGACCATAGGTCAGGGATATACATATAATTGTCCCTTAATTAAATTAGATTTAATTAAATTTTATTGGTCACAAGCTCAAATCTGACTGAACGTGAACCTAAAGAATCACACATAAATTATTGTGAAAGTTATGGGATTAAATTGTAATTAATTTTGGAAAAAATGAATTAATTTAATTGATGATTGGATCATTTAATTGACATAATTCATTGGACAGATAGCTCAAGAATTTAATTAATAGATTAATTAAATTTGGGCTTAGCTTTTTAAATTAATTGAATTAATTTAAAATAGGTTTTGGCTAATTAATTGGTTACACTAATGAATTAGTTGATTGACGTGTCTAATTAATATATTGGATTCATTTTAGCAGAGATAGGCTGGAAAAAATAATTTGACCAATTATGAATTTGGTATTGATAATTAACAAATTAGATTTATTAATTGAGTGTCCTTATGCTTGTGTACTTAATTAAATTACATGAATCTTTTATTGGATATTTATTTAATTGAATTACATTATAAACTTGATAAATTAATTATTGGGTGTGAATTATTGTTTAATAAATGAAACAAGACAATCCAAATTACACCAAACTACTTGGTTGATACCAAGTTAAGGATTTAGAAAGACCAAGTCAAAATATTGGAATAAGCTATACAAATTTTGATTACAAGTAGAGATGATGGAAGGTGACTCTATCTCTCATCTATCAGAAACCATCTCAAAGATTTTCTCTTCCTCCACATTGAGCCTCTCTCTGTTTTCCTTTTAATAGAAGGAAAAATTCTAAAAAATTACCTTCTCTATTATACGTGGTCTCCTTGAATTAAATTTAAATTGCCAAAAAAAAAATTGGATACACTAATTAATAGTGTATTTCGGATTTCGTTTCTTCTATCTTTTTAATAAGAGGGTTAGATCTATTTTCCAATGTGGTGTTGACTAGCACTACGAAAAAAGTAGGACCGCTTCTCATTGAAACAGTCATTGGACCTCTTGAGGAATGGAGATAGGTCGCTGATGTTACGATCCTCTTTTTTATTATTGTGTGTTTTTTCGACGGCAGGATCGTTACCAAAACTATTCCAAAAGTAGTGACAAGTTGTGTTTTTAAAACCGTCCTACACTTGTTGTAACGCCCCAAAAATTATAATATATGATTGGGGGATTAATTGATAAATTTTTATGAAATTCAGTTAATTGGTAAATAAATTATGGGCCATAATTGAAATATAATAACACTTGAATGAATTAAATTGGACTTCGTTATAATATTTTGGGATAATTTATATTAATTAATAAAATTAGGAAGGACGTAATGGGTATTTTGAGAAAAGTTTAAATTATTTTAAAAAAAAAAAGAGAAAAGAAAGAGGGATTAGGGAGGTGGGCCATCAACACCGCCCAACCTCCACATATATATAATATATATGTGTTTGTTAAATCACATAAGACAATTACTCAATCTTAAAAATTGCAATTTTCATTTCTGTTTCGGTAGTTCGCAGCGCAGGTAAGGTTTCTATTTTAATTATTAATTTATATAATTATATTATTTAATTAATTCATTTATTAAATATTATTTATATTAAGCGATGTACTATTTAATCGAAATATTTTATGAGTTTGGCTATTTAAATTAGTGTCGAGTTAAATATCACAATTGTTATAAAAATGATATAGTTGGGTAATTAAAATATTAGATTTGTTAGATTTGATTATTACTATAGGTAATCTACACAATTCCATTGGAATGATTAACGAAATATATAATTCTATGTATTGTTACTTAATTAAATTATATAGCATCGATAAATTGGTAGAAAATTCATAGAAATGATTTAAAAATTATATTTAAGAAATATTATGTTATTAAAGAGGAAAAACGAAGATTTGTACTTCGATAGAAGTGGAATATTAAAGAATTATTGAAAATCGTACAAATAAGATTTAGTATTATATTTAAAAGAAATTATGATATTCTCGATATATTAATTGTATGTGGTATAACTCATTATAGGATACGGGGGTGAGGTGAAAGGACTGACAATTAGCGATTGAGTAGAAAGAAACATTGTGAGATTGAGGTAAGTAAATAATTAGTATTATCTATATATGTTCCATTTATTTGTGATATTACTGTTATATAAATTTGTGGTTCATGCTGATATTGGTTTATCTGAAAATATATGAATAGTGAATGACTGAATTTGTGGTTCATACTGACATGGATTTATCTGAAAGTATATGAGTGAATGATGATTTGATTTGATTGACGATATTGTGTACGTACAATGAGGAAATGCGTTGAAATATTATATTTGTTGTTTGATGTTTTGTGGATGTCTGGAACGACGATATTGTTTGATGTTTTGTTGATATATTATTTTATTTTACTAGCTGTTTACAAGAATGGTGATATGTGCAAATGCGGGAGTGGTGAAAATTGAATATAATTGTGGTGTGAATACCCCTTGATGTGTTGAAAAGCCTATAAAGCGAAATGAAATGAAAAGAGTTTTGATGCGATATGAGAAAGAAATGAAATGAAAAGAGCGCTTTGATGCGATATGAAAAGAGCTTTGATGAGATATGAAAGAGTTATGTGCGAAATGAAAATGCTATGTGCGAAATGAAAGTGCTATGTGCGAAATGAGATTGATGAGCCGGCTGTCAAGGGGATTCACTTAAATTTATATGACGGTGAGATTGAGTTGACGGGAAAAACACGATATCACCTTCTGGTATGCAAACTAGGAAAAAGAAGAAGTTTAATTGATTGTCTTATTGCGTGATAACTATGTGGTGTAATAAAGATGGTTATGTGGAAGCAAATTGACTATATCTTCTATGCATATTGCCTATATATCTTGTTTGAGGTTATATTTGGTATACATATATAGATAGGACTGGTTATTTGTTTACTGAGTGGCAGGCTCATTCCCCTGCTGGCATTTTCTTTCAGGAATAGACTTTGAGATGTCTGACTGTTGAAAAATAGGTCCACGCGCTATACTCAGGCAGGTCGGGCCAGTATGTAGTTTTCTCCTCTTTATCAGTTAGAGTACAAACCACATTTTGTTTGTACAGAGAGAATATATGTGTACGGATTACTTGTGACAAATCACCTTGTGGTGTGTGATATGTATATATATATAATATTGTGGGTTGATAATACCTATTATGACGTTGGGGTTACGTATACATATGGATTAAATTATTATGTGCATATATATATATAAACATAGGGATTACGATAAGTATGACGTTTAGGGTAGGTATAGCCCTTGTAGCGAAGGGGGTGCTACACTTGTAATGGTCTAGAATTGGAACAAATATTGGAACATTTTGTGAAAAGTAGGAAAGGTATTGTTCCTATAAAGCGAGTGGATCAGCCCAGGAAGTGCGGTAAAAGTGCGAAAAATCGAAAGAATACGATTCAAGCAAATAATTAAATGCCGATCAAGGAGTATACTCTTGATCTTTTCTCTGGCATTTGGTGTACAATAAAATAAAGGCCAAGAATCACACAAGATAAACACAAGAAGCATAAATGTAAAAAGGATTTACCCTCATCGTTTTTCTCGTGCGGCTACAAGTGTTCACTCCTCTACTTTTTAGATCCGTTCACTTAGAGGGCTCAAGTATAGAACCCCTCTAAAGATAGTGCACACCTACATTGTAGGAAGATAGATCTAACCCTCTTGATAGAAAGAATTAGGTCCGGTGGAAGAAACCGAAACCGTTTTGCACTATCGATTAGTGTAAATATTTTCTTCTTATTCTCAACTTGAATCTAATTCATGGAGAACTCAAAATCATAGAAAAAGGTAGAGAATTTCGTGGCTATTGTTGCACATGGGGAGAGAAACAACCCTATTTGATATGGTGCTTTCCGTGTGTATAAAAGACCTAGGTTTATTAATCCTACGTACCTAATATTTGGACCAGACCTATTTTAATTTGTCCAAAAAATTAAATCAAGTCCAATAATAATCTATTGCGTTTATTATTTGATCCAATTAAATAAAGTACCCAATAGAAAATCTATGTGAATATTTAATCTAATTAAATATAAACAGACCCAAATATACTCAATTAACAAATTCAATTTATTAATCAAGCTCAAATAATTAATTAGTCTGACTAATTACTTCAAGCCCATCTCCATTAATTAAATAAAACCATCTATTAATTAATTAATAAATTCAATTTATTAATTAAATAAATCTATCTACTAATTAATTAATGAATCTAATCCATCAATTAAACAAACCCATCTACTAATTAATTAATGAATCTATTCCATAAATTTATTAGTTGAAGCACATTTTAAACTAATCCAATTACTTTATTAGTTTGGAGATGTGTTTGCTCTATTGATTGACATAGAAAATCATTCCCTACTCAATCAATTGCTGTGGCCACAGACTTTAAGAGCACAAACCATCTCAGAGAGCATAGCAGACTCGACTGTCATATACTGACAGGTGACGGATTCTATCTTAGAACCCACCGTCCTCAGTACATATTCTGATTGCACTGAACAAAACTTGTAATGACCACGTCCAAGATACGATCATCTTTCATCAGATCCAAGATACAGCCATCATATGCATGCAACTATCTTGATTCCTCAATTTCAAGGACTAATCCCATACTATTGGAGCCAGGATCTAGTCATACCGACCAAGCCTCCTAGGCTTCCATATAACGACTTTCCACGAGTCAGTTCAGTCAGTTTGACAACCTTGTCAACCACCCACTAAAATTGCATAGACGTCCAACATCTGTCGCTGATGAAACACGACTCTCATCCAATGAAAGCAATTTTAGTGCAAGTCTCAATAGGACTCTCGATGCCCATTCTTGAGGTCCTCGACTTGAAACTTTTCAAACATAACCATCAGAAGTTGGTTCATGGCCACCATCCAATACGAAACCTAAGTACATAGGTTGTACAATTTAGTTTGTGGCTTTGTTGTGATGTTAAGCAGATAAACATAATCAATGAGCAAAACAAATACAATTGTCAAATAATGAATACTATTTATAAACAATGTTACAACTCACAGAAATTATCAGAACAAATTACATAAAGGCCAATCCAATTGGCTTTTTGGTCACCTATTCTAATAAACTCCCACTTGACCGTAAAGCCAATCACTCATTAGCCTCAAACCCATCTTTCTAAAATGCTGAGCATGAGCAATTTACGACACCGACTTGGTCAATGGATCTGCTATATTTTTTGCTGATGTGACTCAGTCCATCCGAACGTCACCTCTTCCCACCATCTCTCTAAGTAGATGGTAGCGTCTAAGGATATGCTTGGATCTGTGATGAGATCTCAGTTCGGTCGCTTGCTCTATAGCCTCGTTGTTATCACAGAAGATAACCACTAGCTCGACAATGCTAGCACTACACCCAAGTCTTGGATATAGTTTTTCATCCAAACCGCCTCCTTAGTTGCTTTCGAAGTCTCTATGTACTCAACTTTAGTGGTGGAATCCACTGCGGTATCCTACCTGGAACTTTTTCAAGCCACTACACCACCATTCAGTCTAAATACAAATTCTGATTGAGACTTGACATCGTTCTCATCAGACTGGAAGCTAGCGTCGTTTTAGCCTTATAGAATTAACTCTTCACCACCGTAAACCAAGAACATATCTTTAGTCCTTCTCAGGTACTTAAGTATGGTCTTGACTGCAGTCTAGTGTGCCTCAGCGGCATGCCTAATATCTGCTTATTACACTCAAAGCAAAAGCAACATTTGGCCTTATACACTACACAACATACTGTATGCTGCCTACGACTGAAGTATAGGGTATGTCAAACATTTTTCTAAGCTCCTCACCAGTTTTAGGAGACTGCTCCTTGGACAGCTTAACCCCATGCCTCATGAGAAGGATTCCCCTTTTGGAGTTTTCCATCTGGAATCTCTTCAAGGCTTTCTTAACATACGAGGTTTGGGTCATTCTTAACATCCTTTTAGATATATCCCGGATAGTCTTGATGCCTAGGATGTAGGAAGTCTCACCCAAATCCTTTATGGAGAATTATGTGGACAACCATGCTTTAGTGTCACCTAACATTTTGACATCATTCCTAATGAGCAAGTTGTCGTCCACGTAAAGTACTACGAACGCAACTAAGCTCCCACTGACCTTCTTGTATACATAAGGGTCAAAGTCATTCTTGATGAAATCATAACCCTGTATGACTTCATCAAAATGAATATTGTAGCTTTAGAAAGCTCGTTTGACCACAAATGGACCTTTGGAGATGGCAGACCTTCTGCTCTTCTCCAACATATGTGAAACCCTTAGGCTGATCCATATAGATGTCTTCCTCAACGAACCCATTAAGGAAAGCCGTTTTCATGTCCATCTGCCATATTTCATAGTCATACCATACAGCTATGGCGAGCATAATTCGAATGGACTTGACCATGGCTACGGGCAAATAGGTTTCCTGAAAATCAATCCCAGGTTGTTGAGTATACCCTTTCGCCAAAAGCCTGGCCATAAAGATAGTAACCTCTCCGTCAGCTCCAAGCTTTCATTTGTTGACCCATTTACATCCAACAGGTTTAACACCCTTGGGTGGGTTTACCAAGGTCCAAATCTTATTTGAACTCGTAGAGTTCATCACGGATTTCATGGCCTCAACCCATTTTCCCGAATCGATATCCGACATTGCTTATCCATGGATCTTTGGATCATTATCCAATTGACCAGTCAAATCCAGAAATCCATACCTCTTAGGTTGTTGGGACAATCTGGTTGATCTTTGTAGGACGTCACTACATCCTTTTGAGGTGTTGCATCACTGGATTCCTCAAGAAGCAACTCCTCACGTTGGGTATCCGCTGAAAAATCTTTTTCGAAGAACACTGCTCACGTGGGTATCCACTGGAAAATCTTTTTCCAAGAACACTGCGTTTTGCGAGACAAAAACCTTTTGTTCGGAGGGATCATAGAAATAATACCCCGCAATTTCCTTAGGATAACCCACGAACTTGCACAAACTAGACCTCGAGTCCAATTTGTCTCCCACTGGTCTCTTGACATATGCAGGGCTACTCCACACTCTCAAGTACTTGTAGGACGTAGTCTTGCCGTACCATATCTAATACGACGTCTAGGCCGCGGTCTTAGATTATGCCATGTTCAACAACTTGGCTGCCGTCTCCAGAGCATATTCCCAGAAGGATAAGGGCAGTTGGGTAAAACTCATCATGGACTGAACCATGTCCAACAAGGTTCGATTCCTCCTTTTAGACACATCGTTAAGTTGTGGCGTTTCAAGAGGAGTCCACTGAGAGAGTAATCTAAGAATTTCCCACTTAAATACTTACCACCTCTGTCTAATTGAAGGGTTTTAATTTTGCGACAAGTTTAGTTTTTGACTTCAAGTCTGAACTTTTTGAACCTTTCAAAGACCTCAGAGTTGACCTCATTAGGTACAATAACCATACCGTAAGTGATCATTGGTAAAGATTATGAAGTAGGAAAATCCACCTCTACTTGTGTATTGAGTGGCCCATAGACGTCTGAATGGATCAAATCCAAAAGACCACTGGCAACCGTACTTTGTCCTATAAAAGGCTTCTTGGTCATCTTCCCTTTCAGAAAAGACTCGTAGGCTGGTAGGTGATCCAAATCATCTATCTCTAGACTTTTTGAGTCGACCAACCTTTTAATCCTATCTTAAGAGATATGACCTAGCCTTACATGCCAGATCTGTATGTTTTCTTGATTTTATATTTTACGTTTGTTTTGAGCAGTCATGACGAAATGACGCTGTTGGAGAATATAAAGACCATTATGAAGTTTGCCTAGCAGATGTCAATAACTATTCTTCATCAAATAAAAATAATTTTTTATTGATCATAAACTCAAAACCAACATTGTCCAACAATGAAATGGAAATGATATTCTTGATCATGCTAGGTACATAATAGCAATATTTCAATTCTATTCTAAATTGATCATTAACAGCTAAGTGGATTATCCCTACAGCTTCAACAGCAACAGCTTTGCTATCGCCAAGCTTCAGGACCATCTCGTCTTTACTTAACTTTCTGCTTCTTTTCAGCACATGCAAATCATTGCGGATGTAAGCTCCATAGTTAGTATCCAACACCCAAGAAGCAGAGTTAGTTATAATGTTAACCTCAATAAGAAATGTACCTGCACTGGAGAGGAGCTTGGGGCACTCCCTCTTCCAATAGCCCTTTTTCCGGCAATGCATACAGACATCATTTGCCCTTATTGACTTGAAACCCATCTTCCCTTTACCTTCACCCACCCCCATTGGGGCAAAAGGAGTGCTCAAAGCATTTGCTGCAACTTTTGCCTTACCTTTTTTCTTTTTCCAGCATTTGGCCCCCTTGCCTTTCGCTTTAGAGGTCGAAGCCTCCCCAACCAGCACAGATGGCACATACTTTTTGGCCCTTGTCTCGTATTGGACGAACATGTTAATTAACTGGTGTATGGTCTTCTCAAGTCCATTAATGTTGTAGTTTACGACAAACGGGTCATAAGAAGGAGGAAATGACAGGAGGATTACGTCAATATTTATGTCATTATCAAGCCCAACTTGAAGATCCTCGAACTTTTCCACAAGAGAAAATAACTTGATCCCATGCTCTTGCACAGAGGATCTCTTAGTCATCTTGATGCTGAAAAATACTTTTGTGGCGGCATATCTAATATGTCTATCCGAAACCACATAAATATTTTTGATCCGGAGCATTATCGACGCGACACCATTGTGCCTATCGTACTGTTTCTGGATATCATTTGTCATCGATGCCAGTACGATGCTGCGGACCTTCCAATTGTCCTCATGCCACCTTTCAAACGTCACACGTTCTTCATATGAGGAACCCTCTAGCAAGGTCCTAGGAAGAGACTTATCCAGATGTAAGTCTGGTTCTCAAAATCGAGGACAATCCTTAGATTTCTAAGCCACTTATTGTAGTTCGTTCCATTAAATTTCCTTGTCTCCAAAATCATGGTTAATGGATTCTTTGACATCTACATTCAAAATGTAAATTAGAAATTAGCAAATTGATTGTAACATTAAATACAAGTTATGACTTGGTCTTTAGTTATTAACCGCTCCCACTATTTTTCAAAATCCCACCACTCTCAAGTGGGGTTTTGAGAAACCATTTCCTAGTCGGCTTCGGACAATTCTACATGTCCTACTTTTACGATTCACAAGAAAAAAGTTTTGTGGGAGGTAACCTTTACCATTCTGATCGTATGAGATCCCCAAGATATTTTTCCTCACCTCTTCACGTGATCCAGAGGAGTCCAAGCGAATCACATTACTCAGCGTTAGGCCCAACCCATCAACCAAATAACTCAACTGTCGCCCCCCATAACTTGTGAGACGGGAAATAAGAGCATATTTCATTTGTTCACAATAATAGTGTAGCTTTCTTCATTCCAAATGTGCCATGACTCATAAGACCACAAAAGGGTAGAAGTAGCCTCCATACTACATTATCGTGGATGAAAGGCTTGCAATTATCAAACCATTTGACTTAATTTCATTTTGGGCCTAATATTTACTTAGACCATCCAAGTGAGAGTTCAACTTTGTTGTGAATAAGACCTCATCATTATAATATTTTGCATGACAAAGTGTTAATGATTGGGTATAAATACATTCCTAGCACATCATACACGAAAAGTTAAAACATTTACCACATGCAAAAACAAGCCTAGCACGCCCCTGTTGGATGATCACAAGCCCAATCCTAAGTGACCCACTGAGCCCCCAGTGAGTCTATGATCAATCTAGGATGTGGCCTAATTATTAAAAAAGAGTAACCTATTATCATTCTAATGGGCTTTTCTTTTTGTTCTTCTTCCGTCATGAGTTCCGTCCAACAGGCCTAGGCCTTCATCTCCTTAGAAGCTTACATTTATTCAAAATAAATAAACCTCACATTTCTAACTATACTCATCTAACTGAAAATGGGAACCCCATTCAGAATTTGGGGGAGGGAGAAAACAAGTCTTTTTATTCCAAGGCTGAAAAACGAAAGAAGGAATTAAAATAAAGAAGCACGCAAGCCTCACCCAACATAAAAGTAAACCATACATTCGACCAATGGACTTTGTGATCATCCCCATTGTTTATCCAATAAACAATAATTAACACATTTATATCAAATATAAACATGTCAAATAAATAAATACAATCCATGTATTTAACAATTGATATTCAATATCAAATACAAAAAGAAAACATAATCAAATGCAGACAATAACACACTAATAATGCAATTAAAAAATGAATATCATCCATACCCAATGTACAAATTTGCTTTTGTTTGTTTGGAAATAATTTTCAAATTAATTTAAGGCACAATTTAATTTTAGAAAAATTCAGTTTCACTAAAATTAATATTAGCCAAAATTAATAATTTCAGAAAAATTATAGAAATCAGGAAAATCCAATTTTCCGAAAAAAACGGCACAAAATGGCCTAACCGTGCGAAATAGCAGACGGTCGTCTGCTTCCGGCAGCACGCGTTCCCCTGCTGGGCAGTGACTGGCCGGCAGGGCAGCAACAACTATAGTGCTCCGTTTTTCAAATTCTCTTTTTGAATTTCTGCAATTAAAAACTGAAATAAAATCATGCATTTACAGAAAATCCAATTTTCAAAAAATGCATAGATATCCATAATTTAAAAGAAAAATTAATACACATGTTCTAAACATATAATCATGCTACAAAGCCATAAAACATACTTTCCAAAATCATATTAAAGGCGTTGTTCATGCTCAACACATAATAAAATGCTAATCCTACAGCCACAACACTGAACCTGGCTTTGATACCACTGAAAAAATCGGTATGGCCCAAGAATACGATGAAAGCATGAAATAAAAAATTTAAAATCAGTTCAAAGGAGTGTTCCTTTTGAAATTCTCGGGTGTTCAGTGTTTGTCAAAAACATAATAATAAACTTTATGAACATGCTAGACATGTGGCTAGACGATGAAACAAAAAGTACAGAAACATAATACAAAACTTTACCTTTTTGTTTCGTTAGAAATACTGCAATGTGTGTTGTTCCCTTTATGTTCTCCCGTTCTGTTCACTTGAGAATTCAAAGTAGAATTTCTCTAAGTTGTTCACACCACAAAATAGAAAAAATATAGTTCTATTTCTGTTGCTAGATAGAGCAAAGAACAAGAAGAAAAACAACTCCAAACACAACACTATTATTAAGTGCTTTTGGATTATTTTATGTTCTAACTTGAATCCAATTCAATATAGAATAAAAAGGAGAATATTTTTTAGAAAAAATTGAGAGCAAATTCGTGGATTTATTGGTCGTTATCTTGGATATGTGTGTGGTTTTGAATATCACATAAAATTGAATTCAAAATTCAATAACTACTATGTTTGCCTCCAAGACAACCTATACAACCACATGCATATAACCTCCAATCATTATGAAATAACTCCTCCATCATGTTTATCATGGTGAGGAGTTTCAACTCCTTCTTCACTTGCTCCAACCACCGGCAAATGGGCTGGACTTCAAATATGTACTGGCCTTGATTTAATCAAATGAAATCAAGCCTAACAAAAGTCCATTGGAGAATAATTAGTTAAATTAATTTTAGCCCAATTAAGTCCAAGGATTCATTTAATCGAATTAAATAAATCTAAACTCAAATACTAATTAATTGATCCAATCAAATAATTAAGCCAAACTTAATAAATTAATCTAATTAATTTAAAGGTGTTAGTTCAAAAATTAATTGATTCAATTGATTAATTCTTGAGCCATCCATCAAATGGATTGCTAAATAAATGATCCAATAATTTATATATTCTCCTTGAATTAATCTAATACAATTAAATTAATTCGTTTATGCTCAAATTAATTCCACCAATTCCATAATGATTTCTGTTTGACTCTTTACGTTCACCCTCAGCTAGACTTGGACTTGTGTCCAACATAAGGATTAATTAAATCCAATTTAATTAATATATTTCCAATTAACCATTAATCGAAAATTTCCGTTAGCAATGGTCCATGGCACTAGAGACTAAGTGAATATTGGAGGGAACATTTAGGCTCCCGAGTACCACATGGGTAGGGTCCTTCCATCATCCGTCTCCCGATCTAAGTCTAGGGTATGAAATTGGGCATTATTTTTCATTTTGGACTAGATACTATGCTCCATAACTCGAGATGCGTTCGCTCTATTGATTGCATAGGAAGCCATTCCCTACTCAACCAATCGCTGTGGCCACAGACTTTAAGAGAACGAACCATCTTAGAGCGCATAGGAGACTCGACTGTCATATATTGATAGGTGACTGATTCTATCTTGGAACTCCGTCCTCACTAATATTCTGATTGCACTGAATAAAACTTGTAATGACCACATCTAAGATACGGTCATCTTTCGTCAGATCCAAGATACAACCATCATATGCATGCAATTGCCATGGTTCTTCAAGTACAAGGACTAATCCCGTACTATCGGAGCCAGGAAGATCTAGTCATACTGACCCAGCCTCTAAGGCTTTATGATGATTTCCTGCGAGTCAGTTCAGACAGCTTGAGAGCCTTGTCAACCAGCCACTAAAATTGCATAGACTTCCAACGTCTGTCGCCGATAAAACACGACACTCATCCAATAAATGCAATTTTAGTGCAAGTCAAAATAGGACACTCGACGCCCATTCTCGAGGTCCTTTTGACTTGGAATGTTTCAAACCTAACCATCATAAGTTGGTTTCATGGCGACCATCCAATGCGCAACCCAAGTACATAGGTTTTACAATATGGTTCGTGGGCTTTGTTATGATGTAAAGCATATAAACATAATCAGTGGGCACAACAAATATAATTTTCAAATAATGAATACTCACTTTATTCATAAATAATGTTACAATTACACAAAAATTATCAGAACAGATTACATAAAGGCCAATTCAATTGGCTTTTTGGTCACCTATTTTAATATAGGTGACCTGGAAGCCAATTAGATTGGCATACTTGTAATTCAATCTGACCATATCTCGATTTCATGTAATATTATTTAGTCAATAAAATGAGTCTTTGCTACTGGCATTTCCTTTGTTGTGCACATTATATATGTTTGCATTTCTTAAACATCACAATAAAACCCACAGACCACTATAACAATCGTCCAACAGTTGGACTACGCATTGGATGGTGGTCATAAAACCAACTGCCAAGGGTTGGGTCTGAAATATTCCAAGTCGAGGAGCTCGAGAATGGGCATCGAGTGTCCTATGGAGACTTGCATTCATTTGATAAATGTCGTGTTTCACCAGCGACAGATGTGGGACGTCTAAGCAATCTTAGTTGGTCGATTGGCTAGGTGTCGAATCGATTGAACTGACTCGCTGGGATTTTCATATGCAAGCCTTGGAGGATTGGTTGGTATGACTCAAAATCCAGGGTCCGATAATATGGGAGAATTCCTCAGACTTGAGAAATCATGACAGTCACGTGCATACGATGACTGCATCTTGGATTTGTGCGAGAGATGATCGTGTCTCAGACATAGTCATCATAAGCCTTGTCTAGTGTAGTCAAAGTATGTAGTGAGGACGGTGAGTTTGAAGAAGAGAATCCATCCCCTGTCAATATATGACAGAGGTATCTCCTATGCACTTGGAGATGCGTTCATGCTTTATAAACTTGTGGCCACAGTCATTGGCCATATACGAAAAGAGGTTCTTATGTTGAGCAATTTGGCGTAATCCAATTTCAAGTATTAAGCATAGACATCTAGTCCAACATGGGAGCTGACATCCAATTTCATGCCCTGGACTAAGGTCGGGAGACGGTAGACGGAAGGACTGTACCCGTATGGACTCGAGAGCCTAAAAATTTACATAGATATTCTCCTAGTCTTTAGTGTCATGGACTATTGCTAGACGGCCACTCATGGTGATGGAATTTCTTGATCAAGGGTTGATTAAGAATTATTAATTAAATTAAATTTAATTAATAATAGTGTTTGACACTAACCCAAGTCTAGCTGAAAGGTGAACCTAAAGAGTCACACACAAATCACCGAAAAGAGACGAGGAATTAATTGAGAATTAATATCATAAGTAATTGGATTACTTACAAATGAGAGAGATCCATTGGATGGAGAAGCCCAAGGATAAATTAATAGGATTAATTTATATTGGGCTTGTTCTTATTATTTAATAAGGTGGACTTACTAATTAATAAAGACTTGTTGAGCTCATGTATTTAATTGGATTAAACATATGACGGGCTTAATTAGGTGGATTATAATTAAATTGGATTAATTAAAATTAGGGAAAAGGAAAACTTTAGTACATTAACTTTGCCTCCGTTCAATTTTGGTACATAACTTTTGTAATATCAATTTTAGTACACTATCGTAAATCTGGTCCATCAACCAATTTTATGACCATTTTACCCTTTCAAAGAATATAGCTAGATAATCCATTTTTATGCTCTTAAAACGGCCCAACATGCTTCCGAAATACATTAAGACCCCATAAATTCATACCTTACTTGGACCGCTCTGTTTTCGGGTATTCCAAGTCCTCGATTTTACGGACTTCTTCCAACCACACTACCGCAGGAGATGGTACCCAGGAACTTGGCTCCTTCAGTAACAAAACAGCACAGCCCTATTTTGTTTCCTACCTTAGAGTGTAGAAGGGACTCCAATATAGGGACTTAATAGAATTTTGGATAAATAGGTTGAACAGAAGCCTAACTTTTATTGAATAAATATAGAGAATATTACATAGACATTATTCCTCCGTTGGAGGAGACAACTGTTTAGCCTCTCATGGTGTAGAGGACTTAACTTGTTGGGGAAACCCCCCATAAACTGAAAATTTAAAATATTACAGAATATTGAATATTCAAAACTCTAATGCTTCGAAGAGTAGTAGAAATTTTTCTGATATCCCCCTTCTGCTTCATTGCATCTTTATTTATAAGCATCCGCAGACTTCAAATTCGGACTCCAAACTTGTTTTGTGATGATGTCATTGCATTCGCCATCGTCTCGTGATTTCCAACTGTCGATCATAATGGTTTGTCGGTCGCATGATTTCCAGCTGGCTTTCTTGCTTTGCTGACTGTTGGCTTTTGTCATTTTCTGCCGACAGTCTTATCCTTGCATTTTTGTGTTTTTTAATTTTTACTTCTTTTTTTAAAAAAAAATTCTTTTTCCCTTATCCTGGTTTGCTTCGGGTTTATTTTGTGTGACCCAAATTTTTGTCCCGAACAGGGGTTTCTCTTGTTTTCACAGCAAGGGCACAAATGGTTATGCCATTGCCCAACATGCAACATATTGCACGTCTCCATGAAATGAAATGAAATGTTGGATGAGACCCCTTTCCCACCGTTTCTGGAGCAACTGATACGAACTTTATCTCCAGAACATCACGTCTTTTTAGGTGGGGGTTATTTTGCCATGAATCAAAAACTGCCCCACTAATCCACTCCGGAAGTTTCGAGATTTCCAGAAAACTTGGTGACAGAGTATGAATTGAAGCAAGAGCTCTAAAATCATACCATTCCCGAACATCTTTTAGTTTTAACCCTTCTAACATCCAGACCCTATTATATTTTCTCGATGTTTCAAAGATGGTCTTGCCTGGGTTTACTCCTTTGTGGAAAATTAATTTTTCCCACATACGCTGGTATTCCTGCCAAGTAGAAGAAGATATTAACTCGTTAGTATTAACCTTAGAGGTGTTTGTCATTGGCCTAAGGCTAATCTCTCCCTCCTTAACCCCGGAGGTGCTGGGTTGACTTGAATCAACAGGAGTTTGCACTTCCTGAGACTCAATTGTTGCCGTTTCACCAGAGTTTGGTGATGGCCTTGTGCAATCGGTACTTAAAACCGACGCTACAGGTCTAGAGCCCTGTGCTCTAAAGGCATGTTTTGGGTCATGCTCCCTCAACTCGTGAGTCATCCCAGAAGGTGACGCCTTCTGAATTTGTTCTCGTAGGTCGTTCCATAGAGAGGTGGATGCTAATAAGGAACTCCTTATTGCAACCTGGATAGTGTTTAGATCAGCTCTTTGAATTTGCCGACAACTTGGGCATTAACCACTAGCTGTCCAAACTTTCTATCAAGCTCCTCGAGGTTTTCTTGGAGGTGCCTAAGTCTCAACATGATGGAGTTTGCTTCGGATGCCTCCATCTCTCATTAGGAAATCTGCAAGAACGTTTTCATGAGATTTTATAATGACAATATTATTGCAATAATATTGGCATTCAACTTGCCATCTGATAATACGAGCTTTCTCTATCTTTGATTCTAATTTATTCTTTAAGAAAGCTTTAACATTAGTATCATCAACTTTTAAAGTAAATTCTTTAGCAAGTAAAAATAAAGGCTATTTTTTAAAAGTCTTCCAAATCGCAAAGAATTCTTTCTCGTTGATGTGCCAAACTTTGGCCTGTTGTTCTGAGAACAACCCTCCTGTATGTCTACAAGGTAATGCCCCTGTAGTTGTCTTCTTCATGAGCACTGCTGCCCATCTGTAATCATTGGCATCCGTATAAACTACCAATTCATCCTCGTCCTGTGATATAACAAGTTTTAGTAGGTTGCTGCAAACCTGTTTCAGCTCACGAACCATTTTTGTGTGAATTTCTTCCTATTTCCACTTTAAATTAGAGTGTTCGAAAATCCTTTCTGTATCTTGCAAGATCATTAATGAAGATACCTGCAAAATTATCAACTCCCAAGAAGCTTTGCAATTGCGTCTTGTCCTTGAGTATGTCTGGAAAATTGCGAATTTTCTCCACAATATGGTCCTGTAACTCAATCCCTGTTTCGTCAATAAGAATTCCTAAAAATTCAATTTTATTGACTGTTATAGTGGCTTTCTTTTCAGAAAGTACTAAACCTTCTTTATGGCATGCATCAGAAAATATTTCAAAATGTTTAATATGTACTTTCATATTTTTGGATGCAATTAATATGTCATCAATATAGATAAATATGAACTCAAAATAATCTTTAAAAATAGTATACATTTTTCTATGAAATATCTAGGGTGCATTAGCTAAACCCATTGGAAGCACATTGCAGATATATTCTCCATGTGGTGTGGAGAATGCAGTAAATTTTTTTACTCACTCTCCATCTTAATCTAATAAAAACCAGATTTGTAATAAAATCTAGAAATACTTTTGATCCTTTGATGCAATCAATTAAGTGTTCTCAACTAGGAATGTAATAAACATCAAATTCTAATATTTTGTTTATACCTTGATAGTTAATAACCAACCTGGGTTACCTCTCTTAATCTCCCCATGATATCTTACCAGAAATCCAGGGCTACTGTAGGTAGAAACTCCAGGTTCAATGAGTTCGAGACTGATATGTCCTTTTTTATCATCTACATATCCTTCTTATCATCTATGTTCATTTGGATAGGTTTGTATCAAAATACTCGTATTTGGATTCATCTTTGACCTTCAGTGTAGCTTCGATCTTGTTCCTATCACCAAGCCAGGTGATTTTCACTGAAGTTCCTCTGGATAAGTCTCTTGACATTCTCAAGAGAAAGCCTGCTTTCTTTGCTGATGTCTAGCGATTTCATTTCCAGTAGTGCTTCTTTAGGGTTCAGAATTCCTCCTCGGATTCCTTATAGAAGCTATCGCCGTCTATGAGTCCCTACTGCCTGAAAGATAAAAGGACCTTACCAAATTTCCTCTTATCCTGCATTTTTGGATGAGTTAATCTAGCATCAAAATCACCACGTTTGCTGCGAAAATTTATTGGCATTTATCCTGCATTTTTGGATGAGTTAATCTAGCATCAAAATCACCACGTTTGCTGCGAAAATTTATTGGCATTTATCCTGTTAAATGCCTTTTCTCTTCGCAACACCTGTATCTCACTACCACAGTTAGTAGTAAGGATTAACAGATTCCTCTGATTATCCTGCATATATCTTGTAAATGTTTGAATGAAATTGTTATCTAGCAAGATATCGGCACCTGTATCATGAAAGTATATAGGAGGTGTTTTACCCTAAACCAGGGTGATCCAAATGCTCCTCCAATCATGATTTTGGCTACTGGTATTCCCTTATTGAGTATTAGGATTTTTTTCGAAAAATTCCTTCCTGCAATAATGAGTAATGTTTCCCTTGCTTCCTTAGGAAAAACTCCAGGTGTTGCCGTGCAAATTTCTGATCCTGAGTCAATATAAGTTGCAAAATACTCTGTCTTATATTGATCGTACAACATACCAACAGATATGTATATAGAATAGGGACTCGTTATTCAATCTTTATGGTAACACCATCAAGACTAAATTCCATTATGTTACATTTTATTCCCCATGGTTTATGATATTCGAGGAAACTTAACCCCAAAGTCATACTCCCATTTTCTCGTCCTGCAACACCTGTGACTAAAATTTCATGGCCTGCTATTTTAGCATGCCTTCATATTTTCCAACAAGGGAAATTTTTTTTTTTCTTAGTGATGTCAAATATAACTTGTATTTCTTTCCATCCTCCAGGCCATCTAAGTTCTATGTTATCTACCCTAATCTCTTGAGGAGTTAAAGCTTTTAATAACTCTTTCTCCTTACATCTGTAGCCTGTAATTCTATCTTCCGAAAAGGACATCCAACTACTAAACTCAGTTCTAGAGCTAAGTGTTCTATCTAAAATTGGGTGATCTTTTATGATAATATCAACAATTCTAGGTATCCTAATAGGATCTGGTGTCATTACCTTGGCGAATTCTTTGAAAAGTCTAGAAATCTTAATATACCCCCTTTCCTAAGGAACAAATCTGAATGATGAGTATTGGAAAGGGCATAAGCTATTCTATAAGTTATAGAATATGGTCTGTTACCTTCTTTCATTAGATCTTTTACAGGGCTATGATTTGTTTAAGAATGTCTTTGACCCTTGTGTATATAAGGTTAGTGGAGCTTTGTTACGTTCCTAGAGCTTTATTTGGACGACATTTTGCTCATTGAAAACTATGTCAAAATTTTGGGGACACTAAAGCATCGTTATCCGCTCAATTCTCCATGAAGGACCTGATTGAGGCTTCCTACATCCTTTGGATCAATATCTTTAGGGATAGATCTAAAGGATGTTAGGAATGCCCTAAAACTCATATATTGAGAAAGTCTGGAAAAAGGTTCAAGATGAAACGAGGTTTCCTTTTGATGAGATATGGGGTTAAGCTATTCATGAAGCACTCTCCTAAGACTGATGAAGAACTTAAAAGGATGTTTGACGTCCCATGCGTCGGCCATAGGCAACATTTAGTATGTTGGTGCAGTGCACTAGGCCTGACGTCGCATGTGCTAGGGAGGCAACTGGACTGTAGTCAAGACCATACGTAAGTACCTGAGAAGGACTAAAGATATGTTCTTGGTCTAGGCGGTGGAGAGTAGATACTGGAAGGCTACAACAATGTTAGCTTCCATTCTGGCGATGATGATGTCAATCACAGTCAGGATTTGTATTCAAGCTTAACGGTGGTGTGGTGGCTTGGAAGAGTTCCAAGTAGGATACCACAACTAATTCCACCATGGAAGCTGAATAGGTAGCGGTTTCAAAAGCAGCTAAAGTGGTGGTTTAGATGAAAATCTACATCCAAGAGTTGAGTGTGGTGCCTAGCATTGCCGAACCAGTAGTTATCTTCCGTGATAACAACGAGACTATAGCCCAAGCCAAGGAACCGAGATCTCATTACTAATCTAAACATATTCTTAGACGGTACATTCTACTTAGAGAGATGGTGGGAAGAGGTGATGTTCGGATTGACCGAGTCAACTTAGTAGAAATACAGCAGATCCGCTGATCCAACCCGTGTCATAGATTGCTCATGCACAACATCTTGGGAAGATGGATTTAAGGCAAACGAGTGATTAGCTTTAGGCCAAATGGGAGATTATTAGAATAGGTGACTAGAAAGCCAATCAAATTAGGCTTTTGTATAATATTTCTAACAATTTTTATGTAATATATAATATTTATATTTTGAATAAAAGTAACATCCAAACTATGGCTTGATTCTTTGTTGTGTTAATATTTACTTAAATGCCACAAACCAAACGGATAAATCCAAGGGGTCGTGCTACGCATTGGTTGACAACCATGAAACCAAGCCTTGTGGATTGGTCTGAAATGTTCCAAGTCGAGGACCTCAAGATATGGCATTAAGTGTACTAAAGAGAATTACACTAATTACTACAGCCGTGTTTTGCTGGCAGGAGAAGTAGGTCGTTTATCCAGTTTTAGTGGATTGGTTGGCAAGGTACTCGACTAATTGAACTGACTTGCTGGAATCGTTATACGGAGGCCTCCTAAGCTTTGGTCGGTATGACTAGGATTCTCGACTCAGATAGTATGGGATTAGTCCTCGAACTTGAGGAACCATGACAACCACATGCAGATGACGATTGTAGCTAAGATTTAGCGAACAAAGTCTGCTTCTAAAGATATGGACATTATAAGCCTTATATAGTGCAATTAGAACGTGTAGTGAGGACGATGCTTTCCAAGAAAGAATTTGTCCCCTATCAGTATCATGATTGTAGCATCTCCTATATGCTCTAGCGCACATTTTTATAAAAATCTGTGGCCAGAGTGACTGGATAAGTGGGATAGGGTTCCTTGTGATAATTTGGTAGGGTAAATAGCTGATCTTGAGTTATGAAGTATAAATGCCTACTCCAGGATGAGAATCAGTGCTCAATTTCATTGCCTAGACTAAGGTGGGAGACGGTTGATGGAAGGACCTTAGTCATATGACTTCGGTTGCCTAAATATTCATCTATATTCACCTAGTTTCTAGCGCTACAACTTTATCCTAGGTCGACCTTCCTTGAACGCCTTCCAAGCGGTTGTCTTCACATACCACATGAAGTTAAAATTCCATATTGGAGCCGGGTAGAAGAAGTTACAGGTGATCAATATGTAGCACGAAAGTACTATGTAGAATCAATAAAGAGAGGCAGCAGGAAGGATGTAACATCCATAATTTTTTAATACATAACTGTGGGATTAATTGATAAATATTTATGAATAGTTAATTAGTAAATAAATTATATCTTCAAATTTTGATTATATTAAAATTGAGTGCAGTAAATTGAAGCTTTATAAAATATCTCGGATCAAATTCAATTAATCAAAGAAATTAAGGGACATAGTCGGTATTTTAACAAAAAGTTAAAACTAAATTAAATTAAGTAATAATAAAAAAGTATGAGGGAAATAGAAAATTTTCGTCGTATAACTTTGGCCGAATTCCTTTTGGTCCTCTAACTTTCACAATATTAAATTTAGTCATTTATCTATCAGTTCTGTGTAGATTCGGTCCTTTATCCTAATTTATGGCTTTTTTTTCTTTTTTATAATAAAGCTTTATAGTCTATCATAATTCTCTTAAAAGGCCCAACATACTTTGAAATAAAACTAAGTCTCTACAACTTCATACCTTGTTTTGATTGCCTTGCTCGGGGGTATTCCATTGTTCTCGATTTTACGGACTTCCTCTAACCACAAAACTGTAATTGAGGGTTCGCAGGCACTTGGCTCCTTCAGCAACAAAACAACACAATCCTATTTCTTTTCCTACATTAGGGTGTAGAAGATACTAGAGACTTAATAAAATTTTGGGTGAACAAGTTGAACAAAACCCGTTCTTTATTGAAGAAAAATTAAAATATTTCATAGATATTTCTTTCTCTATAGGAGGAGACAACTGTTTAGCCTCTTATATAGAGGACTATACTCATTGGAGAAACCCCCTTAAATCCAAAAATTCAAAACTACAAAGATTTGAAAACTCAAAATATTATGCTTTGAAGAGTTGGCGAAAATTTTCGATGATCCCCATCTGCTTGGTTTCTTATTTATAATCGTCCATGGGCTTCAATCACGGACTTAAAATTTAGTTTTAAATGATATCACTGCATTCATCATATCGTCTTCTTTCTCAGACAATGGCATTGCGTTCATCATCTTCACGTCCTTTCGAATTGTTAGTCATGATGGCTTGTTGGCCATGAAACTGCTAGTTGGTTTTTCGTCTTTCTAACTGTTGGCCATTGTCTTCATCTTCAGACAGTCTAACTTTTGAATTTTTACATTCTGTGGATTTTACTTCGCCTTGTAAAAGTTCTTTCTTTTACTCGTATCCTGTTTCGGTTCAGGCTTTTGGATGACCCGAATTATAGTCCCAAACAAGGATTTTCCTGTTTCTCACAGCAAGAGCATACATGATTATGCCATTGCCTAACATGCAACATATTGCATATCTTTCCTTGTAGCTTCGATTGCCAGCAACTTATTTTCCCAAATCAACATCCTCTTCTTTTCAAATAAGCTTTCAATGGACCCTGTACTCTTCCCTATTGTGGAGTTTAACACGAATGATCCATTTAACTTGTTTGAGAAGATTTTAAATGGATACTTTACTTTTTTCATTTCGGTGAGATAGTGCTAGAATAAATGCCCATAAGCCAATCAGATTGGCCTAAGATGTATTTTATTATGACAATCGACAATTGTGCAGTTGGGTTGCGCACTAGATGGCGATCATGAAACCAACTGCCAAAAAGTTGAGTCTGTAATATTTCAAGTTGAGGACATCGAGAATGGGTATTGAGAAGCCTATGTAGACTTGCACTAAGAGTTGCATTCAAATTGGTGATACTGTGTTTCATCGGTAACCGACACAGAGCGTCTATGCTATCTTAGTGGGCTGATTGATTAGGTTTTGGATCAACTGAACTGACTCGCAGAGATCGTCATATGGAAGTCTTGGAGGCTTGGTCGGTATGAATCAAATCCCCAGATTTGGTAGTGTGGGAGTAGTCCTCCGACTTGAGGAATCATGGTAGACACGTCCATACAATGACTGTATCATGGATCTGTGCGAGAGGTGATTGTTTCACAGACATGATCATCATAATCTTTATCCAGTGCAGCCGGAGTATGTAGCGAGGACGGTGACTTCCAGGAAGAGGATCCATCCTCTGTCAGTATATAACAGAAGTATCTCCTATCCACTTGGAGATGTGTTAACACTTTATAAAATTGTGGCCACAATCGTTGATCGAATATAAAAAAGGAGGTTCCTATGTCTTGAAACATGGCATGACGCGATCTCAAGTATTAAGCATAAACACCCAGTCCAGGATGGGAACCGATACCTAATTCCATGCCCTAGACTAAGAGCGAAAGACGGAAGGACCGTAACCGTATGGACTCAAAAATCTAAATATTCACACGGTCATTCACCTACTCTCTAGTGCCATGGACTGTTGCTAGATGACCACCCATGGTGACGGGCTTTCTTGAAAAAGGGTTAATCAAGATTTATTATCTAAAAGAATTTAATTAATAATAGGGTTCGCCGCTAGCTCAAGTCTAGCTGAAAGGTGAACCTAAAGAGTCACACATAAATCACCGAAAAGGAACAATGAATTAATTTGGAATTAATTCTATAAGTAATTGAATTACTTACAAAGGGAGAAGAGGCCCAAGAATAAATTAATGACATTAATTTATACTGACTTCTCCATATGATTTAATAAGTTAGATCTTATTGAATAATAAAGATAAATTAGGCTTATATATTTACCCTACAAAAGAAGGCCGGATTTAGAGCGGGTTTAGGAACGGGTTTTTCTTAATTTGGAAGGGTTAGCAAAACACAAAAATTATTCGTAGCGGACTTTGGAACAGTTGGTAATCCGTCCTTATAGTCTGCGTTATAAAAATTTAAGAATGGTTTAGCCAAGACCGTTCCAACTTGGGACGGTAATTGTACCATAGTAGTCAACCGTTCCTAATATTGTTTTTATCCAATTTTTTTTAATACTCTTGCTTTATTTTGGAATTGTTTTTTTTAAATTAGGATCAAATTTGGAAAGGTATTTGGAACTGTTATTTGGAATATGCTCTCATGATGGCGAAAGTAGATTCGAGGTCCTGTAAGTGCTCCTCCGATCGCCGGCTTTTGACTAACATGTCGTCGACGTACACCTCCATTATTGACCCGATTTGATTTTTAAACATTCTGTTCACGAGCCTCTAGTATGTAGCACCTGCATTTTTTAAGCTAAAAGACATCACATTATAGCAAAATATACATTGCTCAGTCACAAAAGATGTTTTGATGCGATCCTCCTTGGCCATGTAGATCTGGTGGTAACCTTGATAAGCATCCATCATTGAAAACAGCTCATATCCTGCGGTCGCGTCCACCAATTGGTCTATCCTCGGCAATGGGTACGGATCTTTGGGACATGCTTTATTTAGATCCGTAAAATTAGTGCACATCCTCCATTTCCCGGACGATTTTGGCACAACCACCACGTTCGACAGCCAGTCTGTATACTGGACCTCTGAAATATATCCCGCCTTTAGTAATTTGTTCACCTCTTCCGGGATGATGTGGTTCTTCTCGACCCCGAATTTTCTTTTTCTCTGCTGGACAGGTCGTATAGTGGTCTATGTTCAAACGATGTACAATGACCTATGGACTGATACCTTTGAAGTCTAAGGGACTTCATGCAAACATATCGAGATTGCGGCGCAGGAACGTGACCATCAATGTTTCAAGTCTTTTATCCAATCTCGAACCAATCTTTGTCATCTTCGATGGGTCGCCTTGAACTAATTCGGTCTCCCTATGCTCATCGATCGGCTCTATCCTGTCCTCATTCTTGTTTACGAGGGACTCGCCAAATTTTCCTTTTCTATCTGCCACCTCTTTTTTCATGGATAGGTTGTAGCATCGCCTGTCTTCTATTTGATCGCATGCGACCTCTCCTACCCCGGCAGGTGTGGGAAGCTTCATTCTCAGATGGTATGTAGATACGATGGCCTTGAAAGTGTTTGAACCAGGTCTACCCAAAATAACATTATAAGCAAAAGGGGTGTCGAACACAAGAAACTTTACCTTGAGGGTCTTTCTCCTTGGTTCGTTGCCAATGGAAACAGGTAGCTCGATCGTACCTAATGAATCCACTTCACTCCCTCCGAAGCCGACCAACGGCGAGTTCACGAGGTTTAATCTAATATTGCCCAGACCCATCTTGATGAGCACCTCTTTGAGAATAATATCTGCAGAGCTTCCGTTGTCCACCAGTACTTTATGGACCGTGAAGTTAGCTATGTCCATCTTAATTACCATTGGGTCATTATCGTCCCCGATTTTCTCTTTCAGGTCCTGAGCACCAAATGTGATGTCCGACTCCTGTGATATGTTCATAATCTATCTACTTGCGATCGCACCTACTTTTCATTCAATTCTTTTTCTTGCTCTCCTCGAATATCCTGTATTTGATCCTCCCGCTATTGTGTGTATAACGCCTTTCACAGGCGCATTCTCCCGAGAGTTCTGTCCTGCAACGATCCCGTTTTCTGCTCGCCTCTCCTGACTTCGAGATCGGCTATGATGGCCTCGGTGTTGGTAATTCTTCGATATTTGATTCTTGAAGTATCCCTGACGAACCAACCGTTCGATCTCGTGTTTAAGTTGGTAGCATTCCTCGGTATCATGGCCTCGCTCACGGTGGAATCTGTAGTACTTGCTCGAATACTTCTTGCCGGGAGTGACCCTTGTGGGTTTTGGCCATCTGAGCACGTCTTTTCTTTCAACCATAAGCAACGCTTTTGCTCTCATTGTGTTGAGGGGCGTGTACATGTGATACTTTTGTTGGTAATGGGGCTCCTTGTTCCGTTCATGTTTTGGTCGTCTGTTATCCTTATGATAACATCCTCGATCTCTACCATGCTCGATCCTCCATTCGCCATCTTTCATGGCATTCATTTCCTCCTCACCTATACACTTTTGCGCCATACTCATCAGCTGCTCAACATCAGATGGGGGGTCTCGAGCCAATGCAGAATCAAATGCACCCTTCTTCAGCCCGTGAATTAGGATACTAACCATCATATCGATCCTTAAGTCTGGTACTTCCCGTGTCTCATTGTTAAAACATCCCATAAAGCTCTTCAAGGCCTCATTGTCTTGTTGTCTTATGGTGAAAAGGTGTGTCGCCAATCGCTTCTGTTTCCTCTTGCTGGCGAAGTGGAATGAAAATTTCTGCACAAGTTGTTCGTGCGATTCAATGCTTCCAGGTGGTAAGTTAGTGAACCACTCCTAAGATTTACCTGTCAAAGTCGTAACAAACAGCTTAGCATTAATTGGGCCCGATTGCCCATAAATATTCATTACCATATAGAATGCTGCTAGATGCTCCAAGGGATATTTCGTTCTGATCTGCCCAAGAAAATTCTCCAGAATCCAAACTGCGATCCGTGATCTCGAGTTGCGATCTGAGCCAACTCCTCGAACAGTAGTTTTCCTGAGAACACAAAAGCGGTTAAGCCAGTCGGGTAATTTTCCGATGAAGGTACTCCGACGCTCAAGTCAGTTTTCAGTAGATGGACAAGTATATAGATCAAGTGTATTACTAAGGGTATATGGACATTACCTATTAATGAACTCCATCCATGACATTTATAAACTTTTCCATGATATATTTGGCAAGTGCAAATATGTAGTTGTTATGCTTAAGTCAAGCATCCCAAATTATAGCTGATTGATACATCATAATTATTGCTGTCATAAATCCCTCCTTAAGAGCATTTAGTAGGATTTCTAACCTTTCTAGAAGATATTCCCAGTTGATAATCTTGCATTATCCACAATGAGGGGTAAATTTGTCTTTAGATAAATTACCCTCATCATTAGCCCCCACAGTTCTGGACGCGATGGCTGAATAGCGTATAGAAATCGAATAGTCTCTCCCAAGGCATTAATGACCTCGATAGAGGAGATCCACGTGTCGTCGGGGCAGGGCCTCTTCAGACATTTAGTGCCACGTGTCGCTGTAGGAGTGGCTAACGGATACCGTACCAAACTCACTCTTCCCCATATATAATGGGACGCAATTCAAAACTTTTTTACCGGCATCGTCTTCTGCAAGTTACTGCTCTCTGCTTAGTCTTGCTGCTCAAGCTTCGATCTCCTGTATTCAAGGTACAATGTCCTCTTCTAGTTCTAGTTCTGATTCACATTCTTCTTCAGCTACCGTTTCCCATAGGGTTGAATCCCCTATGCCCCACGAAGGTCCATCTAGGGCTAGGCCGAGGTATAGGTCGCATCGCGATCAAGGCGTAGAATCGGGCTCTGATATTGCCCCTAATGTTGATTCTGATAATAGACCGTGCGAAAATATAGTTAGTACTGTTAAACAGCAAGTTCATTTGATAAAAGAGAAGTACCATATTCCCCATAGTTATGAGGTCATAATCCCCAATTCCACTGATCGCATGCATTGCCCTCCTCGAGGTTTTTGTTCTCTCTCTTTGAACCACTTTGATGTGGGTTTAACATTGCCTCTTGCTCCCCATGTTTCTCAAATCCTTAGGCATCTCGAGTTATGCCCCATGTAACTTTCGCCGAATTCAATCCGCCATATAATTATTTTTATCATCCTAATGAGGGTCCATCAATATGAACCTAGCTTCGATAACTTTTGGTCCTTATACTCATTTACGACCTCAGCTAGGTCAGCAGATAGCGGGTTCTTCTATTTAACCGCTCGTAAGGACTGTAGGTTTTTGGCCCCACTAACCTCCAATGTAGGTCTTTGGAAGAAAAGATACATTTTGTTCGTCCTCCTCCAGGTCGAGGATGGCCCTTTTGCTGTGAATGGGTCTTAGAAAAATCAAAACCCGTAATTGAAGGGGGTGGGTTAGAAAGCGATTAGATTAGTAGCCTCTCTTCTTACTGGTATGACCCGAAGAAAATTTTGGTAGAGGAAGTCCTCAGGCTCGCGCACCTCTCTCCTACACCTATCCCAGTTGAGGGCTCTTTAGGTGAAGGATTCACTTTACTCATTTGCCTATCTTTTTTAGGTTGAGCACTCTATTAACCTGCTTCTATCCTGTTGCAGAC
Organism: Sesamum indicum; assembly: GCF_000512975.1. Lineage (NCBI taxonomy): Eukaryota > Viridiplantae > Streptophyta > Magnoliopsida > Lamiales > Pedaliaceae > Sesamum > Sesamum indicum. Next base: position 79,915 of record NW_011628109.1, on the reverse strand, counting down.
GAGATGGTTGCCCAGGCTCGCCTTACCCAGCGAATTCGAGTTGCCCAAGCCAGAGCAGCTGCTGGGACGACTGCTCCACCGCCGATCGCTCCTTCATCTGCAACCTCGACTCGTCCTGTCGAAAGTTCCATGGCTCCGGAGGGTTCTCAACCCAGGAGCCCAGCGGTCGATGTAGGGAGTGAAGACACTCGATCTCGTAATCGACTTCAAAACATCCAACCAGGATCAGAGTCGCCCAATCGATCTCGCATCCAGTCCGGGGGGTTTGCTGACCCGGCGACGAAGCAGAGGCAAGAGTCCGATGGGACCCAACACAAGGAGTCGCTCTCAATCCTTGGCTATGGGGCACTCCGTGTCTGCTGCGCTTGAAGATCGCAGGGGTATGGAGATGCTGAACGACGTCTCTGACTGCTGGTGTAAAGATCGCGAATACCTTCGAGCCCAAATCACCTTACGGCTGAGCAGATTGGAGAAAAGCTTCATGGACATTACCCTATTACTGAGGGTATATGGACATTACCTATTACTGAACTCCATCCGTGACATTTATAAACTTTTCCATGATATATTTGGCAAGTGCAAACATGTGGTTGTTATGCTTAAGTCAAGCATCACAGATTATAGCTGATTGATACTCCATAATTATTGCTGTCGTAAATCCCTCCTTAAGAGCATTTAGTGGGATTTCTAACCTTTCTAGAAGATATTCCCGGTTGATAACCTTGCATTATCTATAATGAGGGGCAAATTTATCTTTAGATAAATTACCCTCATCACGTTTCATCATATTTCGGCAAGTCCGGCATCCTAAAATTTGGGGTAACGATCTCTATCAGAATCTGGTTACAGAATGGTGAGTTCCTGTGTTGGGATACTATCTCCCCACTCTTCTTTAACTCGTCAATTTGTTTTCCCAACTTGACGATCTATCTTGATACGCTATCGACCTCTACACGTAAGATAGCGGGCCCCCTAGCCTGGCTCTTGTCTCGGCTACTCGAACCCACCGCAGAGGGCAGACGTTTGCTCCGGTCTTTTCCGCTAGCCCCCGATATTTTTTACGGTTCCTTTTCCCCAAATTACTTTCTCTTGGCACCTTCTCTTTCGATAGGCGTGGTGGTTCTACGTTCGTACGCCACGATAGTTTTCCTCCCAGCCTCTTCCATTAATTGTTGCAGTTCCATTCTTGTCAGTTGGATGATGGGTTCAGTAGTCCCCATTGTCAAGTTCAAATATGTGGTTGTTATGCTTAAGTCAAGCATCCCAGATTATAGCTGATTGATACTTCATAATTATTGTTGTCGTAAATCCCTCCTTAAGAGCATTTAGTGGGATTTCTAACCTTTCTAGAAGATATTCCCGGTTGATAACCTTGCATTATCTACAATGAGGGGCAAATTTGTCTTTAGATAAACTACCCTCATCATAGGGATAAATGCTTTTTAGCCCCCACAAGAATAGGGAATTAATTAGTGTCATTTTTGTTGGATTGAGTTTTCTGGTGTAAATTATATTTTTTCCTTTATCCTACGCAACATACATGTGTCACGTGTATAAACATGATCTCATGTATATTATTTTGAAAAAGATTTTATATATATGATGTGGCATCTATATGTTAAACGGAGTAGAAGATGGAATAGATTTTGAAATAAAAAATTCAATCTGCATTTTTGTCCTACAATTTGATAGTCAAATTTAGTTCTACAACTTAATTTTTAATTGCAAAAATAGTTATGTCACTGTTAGAAAAAGGTATGAAATGAATTTGGTCTTTTTGTAACAGCGGAAGAGTTACAAAGGCCGTTCCAAAAGCATTTGAAATGCTAGTGTTTGTTAAGGCGTTACAAATTTCAGACTGTTACATGTTGAACCACAACTTGCATTGATTTGTAACAGTCCCCGGACTTTAATAAATTTTTTTTCAAAATCGTGTAAAAGAAGTCTTTACACATTTGTAGTACGGCATGTCCGCTTTAAGAGTTGGTACAAAATGGAGGCCACTACAAATTGACAACAGTACTTGGGATGGCCTCATTCGCAATGTAATCGCCACACAAAATATAAATGCATCCGTTCCAACTCTCATGTAAAGCACTATTAGAGATTTGTTATACTGTCAGACCAGTCTAAACGTCATCCCTAGAATTGTGTATTGACTGATAATCTCAATCTCTCTCTAATTTTCGAGTATATACACTGGATTAGCTAGGATTATGTTATTTGTTCAAGTATGTTGATCTCTTTAGTTGCTTGACCATGGACTATTGGAACCCTTTTTGTTAATTAAAATGCAATTTTATTATTATAGTTTTTTTATTTTTATATTTGAATGTAAAGTATTATTAGTGAAAACAATAATTAATTTATAGGCCGAAATATAATTATATATATGTGTATAAGGGTGTGCCTGATGCAGTCGGCCAATGTGTTTTTTCGTCTTACCATAAGGGCATGCCTGATGATGGTACAAGATCATGTCCTACGGATACCAGCCCTAGTTCATGGTACGGTAGGGGACCCTATGATTATGTGTCAGGGTTGTCAGACCTTGCTTTTTATGTAGTGTATGTTGCCAACCAACCATTGTGGAGTGGTTGGACCTAATCTCAATAGGTGACGGCTGTTGGACAGGTGAACATCAAAGCCGAGAAATTATTTTTTTTTTAGAGATGTTACGATTAGGTCCTAGTGGGATAATAATATATTACCTGCAACCACAACCTGCCCGCTATTACTACAGTACGAAGAAGTTGATAAGGAATTTGGGTTTACCTATTGAGAAGATAAATGCGTGTAAAAATGATTGCATGTTGTACTAGAAGGATGACATCGTTTTAGACAATTGGAAGTTTCGTGCAGGCGCTAGGTACAAGCCGATCGAGAGCGAGACCTCCGCAACAAGAAATTCCCGTGTTTGCTGGCTATACTTACACTGTACAATCTCCCACTAGAGATGTGCATGAAATCTGAGTACATGTTCCTAACGATGGTGATCCCTGGCCCTTCTAATCTAAAGCATTTGATCGATGCTTACCTGAAGTTGTTGATCGAGAGTTGTTGCAATTGTGGCATATCAGTGTACGAACTTATGACAATGCCACGAACATGTATTCATGATGTGTGTGGCGTTAATATGGACCATGAACAACCTACCCTCTTATGGAATGGCATTTGAATGGAATATTGTGGGTGTATGGGTGTCAAGTATGTATGGATGACTAACGGATATTTCATCCGCAACACGGTAGGAATGTGTGCTACTTTGACTACCATAGAAAGTTTCTACCCCAAGAACATCCGTAACGTAGGAACAAGAAAGTCTTTTACTAAAAGTTGGATGGAAAGGAATATTGCACCACGAAAACTGAGTAGAGAATAGATCAAGGAATTGTGGAGTTGAGTCCTACAGTTGAACAATCGTTGACACCTCCCAGTGGGCTATGGTGACGACCAAAAGTGGACGAAGAAAAATATGTTTTAGAATCTTCCATACTGGGCAACACAACCAATATGACACAATCTTGATGTCATGAATATTGAGAAAAATATGTTTGATAATATATTCACTATTGTAATGGACATAAAGGAGAAACAAAGGATAATTTGAACACACGGAAGGACTTGAAGATCATAAATAATCATCTAGAGCTTGAGGTGGAGGAATGGAGACCAAACATTGTCTAAAGCGGTATATACCCTGACGAAGGAGCAAAAAAATGAGGATATGTGACTGGAATTGTTGTTTGAGATTTCCTGTTAGGTATGCATCTAACCTTGCCCGGTGCGTCGACATGATGGAGTTGAGGATGCACGGCATGAAGAGTTATGATTGCCACATATTTATACAAAAATTGATTCCAATTGCCTTTTGTGGGATGCTTCTAGTACATGTGTGGAGTGCATTGATGGAGATGAGCCTTCTATTCTCGGTCGGTCTTATGCTCGACCATGCTAGATGTCACCAAGCTGCATGAGTTAAAAGGTAGTGTTGCCGTCATCCTGTGCAATCTCGAAAATATTTCCTCTAGCTATGTTCAACTTAATGGAACACCTCATTGTTCACCTACCATATGAGGCTCACATGGGAGGGCCCATACTGAACAGGTGGATGTACTCATTTGAGAGGTAACTGCTATTAAATAACATATATATTTTGTTGTACTGATGAGGCAATAAATATTTTCGAACAGGTTCCTTCGTGATTATAAAAAAAGGTCAAGAACAAAGTGCATGTCTAAGCGTCCATCGTCGAGGTGTAAATTGTTGAAGAAATCGATTATTCACTCCCCATTATTTGGAGCTACATGTTATTTGCAAGATAGCAATCCTGGTAGAAACAATGATCTCACGAGTAATAATGACAGAATCTAACAGTCTGTTTTCAACCACCCTGACTGAGCTAGTGGAGCCTCAAAGAAGAGATGGTTTAACGGTTCAGAATGGCACATGATCGAGACTTATATTGTTGTGCAACTATGAAGTAGTTACCCCATACTACGAGTAAGTATATATGTGTATATTTAACGAAAATTGCAAATAGATTATTCTTGAATGAACTATACGAGCACCACCATTCAGAAAAGCCAATTGTTGACCAACTTGTATTAACTGATTTTAAAAATTTGGTTCAAACGTCGTGTAAGTTGATAATACTTTTTTTATAACTATGAATGGTTCAAACTTTCTCATAAACTAAAATTGTACATGCACTACAATTTTTCCGAATTCAACGACGAGGACAGCAAGCTCAAAGTGTCATTATTGGGGTATGAGCGCAGAAGTGCCAATGTTCCCTTATTATTTTGTGAATTGTTACAATACTACAAAAAAAAAAAGCAGAATTTGGGGCGGATTTTGGAACGATTTTTTTTTTTTGTATTTAGAACGGTTTTCAGGACACAAAACTTATTCGGAGCGGAATTTGGAACGGATAGAAATCCGTCCTTACAGATGGCGTTACAAAAATTTAGGAACGGTTATAAAAAAATCATTCCTAGTTGGGACTGTAACTGTAACTCTCATTGAAAAATTATTCCTAATATTGAATTTGTCCATATTTTTTTATTTTTTGAATTGGAATGATTAGGGGCAGGTTTTGGGACGGCTAAATTAATTTTCTAGGGGAACTTTTGGAACGGACTTCGTAATACTCGTGCCTCAATTTTGAAATTGTTTTTATTTGCAATGGTGATAAATTTAGGAATAGGTTATGGAACTATAGTCTGACATGGTTTTACAAATGATTTGGCTAAATTAGAAACACGTTTGTAGAACTGTTTTAGTAATGGTATTAGGAACGATTTTTCTTAGTTTGAAACACATATTAGAAACTGGAATAACAATGTTATTCGGAACGGTTATCACTAATTTAGAACATCTATTTGAAATGGTTGTAGCAATGGTATTCGAAACGGTAAGTCCAATTTAGGAACACGTGTTTAGAAATGTTTTAGTGCGGCATCAGAATGGTTTTTTACTTAAATTTGTAACATTTTCTTTGCCATCTCAAAATCATTCCTAATTTTTGAATTTTACAATTTTTTTATAATTTATTAATATATTAATATATTCATTCAATAAAACTGATTATTTTGGAATAAAATTGACTATATTCTATGTATGTTGCCTACTTATCTTATTTTGGCTATATTTGATATACATATGCTGGTTATTTACATACTAAGTCGCAGGCGCAGTGCTGATATTTTTTTTAGGAATAGATCTTGAGGTGTCTGCCTATTAAAGGCTAGGTCCAAACGCTATATTGAGTCAAGTCAGGCCAATGGGCAGTTTTCTCCTCATTGTAGGTTAAAATACAAATCACATTTTGGTTGTATAAAGAGAACTTAAAAGTGTGGGAATTACTTGTGATGGATTACCTTGTGGTGTTTGATATGTATATATATATATATATATAATGTTGTGGGTTGATTATGTCTGTTATGACGTTGGGATTACGTGTGCATATTGATTAGATGATTATGTGCATATTTACATATATAGATACAGGGGTTACTTTAAGGATGACGTCTAGGAAATATATAGCTCTAGTAGCGATAGAGGATGCTACATAATCGTCCATACAAATTTGCAACGGACGAAAAAAACCACTGCAACTATAGCATTAGTACCTATAGCAACAGAAAATTTTTCATTGCAAATGTTCGTGGCAACACCTTTTGCAACGGATTTTATGCAAATTCATGTGCAAAAGTCCGTTACTATACCACTGTTATGTTGTAGTGAAAATTGTTGTTTTTCATTGTAGGATATAAATATAGGGTTTAACGTAAGTTATCCTCTTGTGATATTAAATGAACAAATTATCCTTGTCTAAAAAATGAATAGTAATTTACCCACTGTATTTAAAAGATGAAGGAGAGGTAAATTGCTTCAATTTTAAAAACATGAAGAGGTAAATTGCTACATTTGAAAAATACAATGGGGTAAATTGCTATTTTTATTTTTTATAAGAGGGTTGTTTGCCTATTTTCGATAACACGAGTAGGTAGATTACAATTTACCATATAAATATAGGTATTTCTTTTTAAACATTTCGATTATACGCAAAAATGGTATAAATAATTTCTCGTTATATAGAGTTAATTATTACTAAGTTTGATCTAATTTTTAAAATTTTATTTACATATAAATTTTCATGGATCCCAAAATCAAGTAGTTTTTTTTAGCAAACAAATCCCAACAAACGAGCTACCTAGAATGTCCATATATATCGAGCAATTTGAACACATTCAAATGTATCTTTGGATTCTAAAATCAATTAAGACAGTAAAGCCGGCCGCATACTATGGTTGGGCTCTGTTGGAGCCAGGCTTGGTTTTTTGTTGTTTCTCCATTGTTTTTCTGCCTCGTGATTTGGTGTTCTGATGCTGAAATTGGAACACATTTTGTGTGACTGTTTATATGGAATCAAATTTCTGTTCCAAAAAATAAATAAAAAAGATAAAAAATCAAGGATCACAAGTACGTACAACATAAGTAAGTGACGGCACAATTAATGATACCAACCATTCTTACACTATTATAAACTTAGCTTCCAGAATTTATTACAAGTTGCAAATTAGTCGTTGCAACATTACGATATTGTGAATGTGGCAACTCACTCAATTTACCTACCCTTTTCTCATAGTACTGAACATGCTCCATCGTGCACCCAAATTATCATTTAATATTAATTCTTGATGAATATCCATCTTCAACCTCATAATAATTAATAGTCTCACCAATACGCCAGGCATTGAAATGGGTCATACTTATCGTAGATTTCTGCAATAACTTGTGTTTGAGTTTTCCCGCTTAGCCCCGTTGTCTTCCCATGCACCTAACAAAGCCATACCATATATATATATATTTGAACAAACAAGACAGAGGAAATAAAACCCATTATCATTAGAATTATATATACAGATAATTATATGATATGAGCAATTTACCTCCTGTGTTATGTGATATAAGCAAATACCTCCTGTGAAAAAATAATTAGCAAATTATCTTGATGAGTTTTAAAAAATAAAGCAAAATAACACCCAATCAATGGTTTAGATAAGAGGTAATTTGCTTCTCTTTCTAAAATACAGAAGGTAATTTGCTATTTTAATTTTCAAAGTGGATTTTATTTGCTGATTTCTCATATCACGTGAGGATAAATTGTATTTTTTCCTATATGCATATATTTTGGTAAAACCACTTCCAAATGCGGGTAAATTACATTTTTGGTCCCATAAGTGGACCCGATTTCAATTTTAGTCCCATACTAAGGGCAATTCGCACATTTGGTCCCGTAAGTGGATTTTTTTTTCCAATTTCAGTCCCGGTTGGGGATTTCCGTTAAAACTTAACGGCAGCTGCTGAAATCCGTTAGGTGCTGTTAAATATGGAGGGAAAGCATGTAGAATTGGAGGAAAAACATGGAGAATTGGAGGGAAAATCAACAACTTGGTGGAAATTACACTATACCCTCTTCCTTCTATTTAAATGAAGAAATGGGATTTAAATTACACAAGTTACACACATTTTCAAAAAATTACACAAAATTAAATTCCAATTTTTTCCCCTAATATTCATAAGATTATAGAAAAATTAAAATAAAATTTAAAAAATACATAAATATATAATTTTAGGAATTACCAAAAAATTTCAGAAAAATAAATTCAAAATTTTTTCAGAAATTACACATATTTTCTTAAATTAACATAAATTATAAAACAACACAAATTACACATATTCATAAAATTACACATACTTTCTAGAAATTACGTAAAATTAAATCCCAACTTTTTTTCCTAATATTCATAGGATTACAGAAAAATTAAAATAAATTTAAAAAATTTCAGAAATAATTTAAAAAATTTAGGAATTCAGAATTTTGGAATTTCAGAAGAAATGAAATAAATTGCAGAAATTTCATACATTTTTAGAAAAATTTCAGAAAAATAAATTTTAAAAAATTTCAGAAACTCTTTTCAACAATTTTTCATAAAATATAAATTTTTAGAATTGCATCATTACACAAAAATTACAGAAAAAATTTCACATTAAGTTCAGACATTTCAAAAGTATTCAGAATATCATATTTTTTATTATTTTCAGATATTAAATATCACATTAAACTATATTTTTCATAAATTATAGAAATTAAATAAAATTAACACTGATTACATAAATTTAACATACATTACAAAAATCGAAACATATTTTCAGATATTACACATAGCTTCAAAAATAAAATTGCACAAATTACATAAAAATAGATTCCAATATTTCTTTTGAAAAATTACATTTAAATAGAAGAAAGAGAGTGTAGTGTAATTTCCACCAAGTTGTTGATTTTCCCTCCAATTCTCCATGCTTTCCCTCCAATTCTACATGCTTTCCCTTGATATTTAAGGGCACCTAACGGATTTCAGCAGCTGCCGTTAAGTTTTAACGGAAATCTCCAACCGGGACTGAAATTAGAAAAAAAATCCATTTACGGGACCAAATGTGCGAATATGGACTAAGATTGGAATCGGGTCCACTTATGAGACAAAAAATGTAATTTACCATCCAAATGCTTGACAGTGACAGGAATGTATTGATAAAACCCAAGGCACATCATAATATTGGCGACGGTGAAGGGACCAAAGCCTTTTATCTTTAGCAGACGTTGGCGGATCCATGATGCATCGGACATGGCCGATTCGAAATCCTCCAAGTTGAGGTTTCCATTCTCAATATTCCTCGCCACATCTAGTACGATTGATGCTCTGTACCCCAAGTTGCAGTGCCGATTTAGGGTCTCCTCATCCAAACAGGCTATTTCCTTTGGAGTTGGAAAGTTTCTACTCATCTGCCAGCGGTCGTCGTCCACAGCCTTCGGCCCATCTCCGCTCCGTCGCTTTCTTTTTGAACCCTTCTTTCCACAATGTTGCCGGAGATCACATAACGCTTCAGCCATTTCCAGCGACCTTCCCCATCTAATCAAAAAACACACCACCAACACTTTCATCTGCTAAAACTCAAAACAGCCAGCCCACAAAACATGCAAAACAAGATGTATTATGTGGTACGTACGTGCAATTGCAAAGGAGTATAGACTTGACAATGTCTTCAAACAAAGTTGGTGAACGAAAAATGCGAGCAAACCCCAACTTCTTTGCTTCTGCATGAATCCTATGAAATTCCTCTACCATCTTCTCATCCTTTGCTGAAATTCGCAACATTTGTACTACCTGAGCCTGCATTCATGTGATATATATTTTTGAGTAAATGAACTTCACACAAAATCTTGTTGCAAGTGGTGGGTGCGTACGCGTATTGCTTGTCCATCTTGAAAGGAAAGTGAGGAGGAGAGTGTTGTTGTTGTGGGGTGATTACAAGAAACTGTTGATTTGGGAGTTGAGTTATGGAAACGTTGAGGGAATTGGAGGGGTTGTTGAGTCGTAAAGGACGTGTGAGGGATTTGTGGGTTGGGATCCAAAGGTTAGGAGGCATCATAAAGAAGCCATGATTGCACACTGCATTTTCAAGATTGAAATTCTCTCCCACCGCCACAATCATTCTCGTCATCTTCTTCTCCATCAAACTCGATCTCTCTTTTCATCACTTGCAAAAATTCTCAAATTATGAGTTGGTATATTGATGGGTTTCGAATCCACAAAAAATAATTCTTACGAACACTTTTGTAGATGTGTGAGTAGGGTCGAATCCACAAAGATTGATTTTAAATTAATTTCTTCAAAAACGAAAATAATTAGGGGGAATTTTGATTGTGAAGAAGAATAAAACTAAAAAGCTAATAAAATTAGAAGTGATAAATATAAGAGAAGAGTATTCCAGTCAAAGACAGGATCACGCTTAATTCCACGGTTGATCATAGATGCAAAGATAACAATTATTAATGACAGATAAATTGGTTATGGCCATTGGTACAACCTAACAACCTCACCTTTCCTTACCTTGTGAATAGTCAAGAAACGTCCGTTGACTAAATCCCTAATCAGTAAACAACCTTGGGAACGTTCTCAAGATTTAATTTACCGACAGCGTTAAGAACTAGAAAGGCCCAATTCTAACCAATAAATTCCTACGAGGATTTATTTAAGTTAGATTGTGCATTCCCCACAACATAATCGAAAACTTCTACATAATCAATTATGTTGTGTTACCACTAGTTATCGAACTAAACAAACAATTACGGATTTGAAAATTCAATTGACTAGGCAAATGTTCTTGACAATAAATCAGATTATTTGTAATAAAAGCACAGAGAACAACACAAATACCAATATGAATAAAAGTAGAAAGCATAAATTAGATCTCACAACTCGTTGAATTTAAGCGTTTACGTTAAAGTGAATTACATCACCTATTTATAATAATTAGATACCTAGTTCTACTAGGATTATAAGTAGATTCCTAGTTGAACTAAAAGACTTATAGAGATAAAATTATAATCCTAGTTAGACTCTTCCTTCATCAGAGGTAGCCCAAACAGCTCCAAACTCTTGCCAAAAATTGAGTTTGACTCTTGCTTAAATTTTCATTTTGGTGTTTTTTTTTATTTTTTATTTCTTTTGTCCTAATACTGCAAAATAATATTTAATTACGAGCATTTGGTCACAAAATAGGCTAAAATATTATATAAAATAAGCACAAAATACGATCGTATCATATATATATATATATAAAGAAATTACTTGCGCATGCATTGCTTGCCCATCACCTATTCCTTATTTCCATAATTTTTAACTTCCTTCATTAATACTTTCTCTATTCTTTTATTTTTATTTTTATTACTTTCTGTAATTAATATTTTATTTCCATTATTATTACTTTATGTAATGATCTTTTGTTCCCAGTTTTCTGTAATTAATATTTTATTTCCATTATTATTACTTTATGTAATGATCTTTTATTCCCAGTTTCTTTTATTTTCCTAATCTTTTATTCAAGTTTTATTAATTTCCCTAGTATTTTATTCTTAATTATTTTTATTACTTTTTCTAATTCTTTGTTTCTTTCTCTAATTAATATTTTATTTCCATTTCTTTTACTTCATATAATTATCTTTTATTCCCAGTTTCTTTTATTTTCCTAATATTTTTTATAAGTTTTATTAGTTTCTCTAGTGTTTTATTCTTAATTATTTTTATTGCCTTTACTATTTTTTTTATTTTTATTACTTTCTCTAGTTAATATTTTATTTCCATTATTATTACTTTATATAATGATCTTTTATTCCCAGTTTCTTTTATTGTCCTAATCTTTCATTCAAATTTTATTAATTTTCCTAGTATTTTATTCTTACTTATTTTTATTACTTTTTCTAATTTTTTATTTTCATTCTTATTACTTTCTCTAATTAATATTTTATTTCCATTTTTATTACTTTATATAATTATCTCTTATTCCATTTTCTTTTAGTTCCCTAACCTTTTATTTAGGTTTTATTAATTTCTGTAGTATTTTATTCTTAATTATTTTATTACTTTTTCTATTTTTGTTTTATTACTTTCTTTGATCAATTTATATTTTCTTGTTATGCAACGCGTGGATATTGCAGAGAACATGGCCTGGCGGTATTGCCAAATACGGCCGTGTTCCCAGCACCATTAACTTTTAACTCCAACCGAAACCATAACAATTTGAAAAGAATAGGGATGAAACTTTGCCTCAAAATATTTAGGGACCAAAGTTTATTTTGATCCAAGTATAGGGAACAAAAATATAATTTATCCATTTTATACGAACAATATTATCTGAAATTTAATAAATATTAGTGTATATAATTAATTTGCTTGATTCTAGAAATTAAAGCAAATGTTGCTAGCTCAAGTTTTCCACCCTTCTCAAAGAGTTTCAAACTTTTGTTTATGTGAAAATTACATTGTAGTATATATATAGGGTGAATAGCAATTTACCCCTTGTGATATTGAAAATGAGCATATTATTCTCATATAAAAAAATATAGTAATTTATTTCCTGTACTTTTTAAAATGAAGCAATTTTACTCCTTATACAGGGAGGTATATTGCTTCATTTTAAAAAACATAGGGAGGTAAATTGTTGTATATTAAAAAATATAGGAAGGTAAATCGCTATTTATTTTTTTCATAAGGAGGTAATTTGCTTATTTGTAATATAAGAAGGGAGTTGCTTGCATTTTTTCAAGTATATATATATATAGGATCTTGATTCAGATTAGCTGTACATATAGAACACTGGATAAGTGCATAAAGATAAAGATTATATATAATTCAGTATTTTTACAAATTGTTTTAGTTAGATGTACATTCTAGAAAATCCCGTGAGACAAAGAAAGTACACAGATTTAGAGCCTAATTTATGAGATGAAAAATACATTTTTTCCTTATAATTATAGCTAGTAAAAAATTAAAACAGAAGAAAATATCCACAGTTTAAATAAGATATATATTATTCCAGATAATTAATCCTAAAATTACTATTCCTTTCTCGATACTAATTTGCGTCAATCTGAATAGACTTTTGAATTATGAACTCTTTTACATTTCTTGGCTGGCTAAATTTATATTTGAAATTTGAAAAAAAGTACAATCAACCTCTTGTGATATCGTAAATGAGCAAATTATCCCCTTATGAAAAAATAAAAAGTGATTTACCTCCAGTATTTTTTTAAAAATACAACAATTTAACCCCTATGATTTTTAAAATGAAGTAATTTTTGCCTCCCTATATAAGGAGGTAAATTGCTTCATTTTAAAAAGTATAGGTGGTAAATTGTTATATTTTTTTATAAGGGGATAATGTGCTCATTTTCAATATTACAAGCGGATAAATTGCTATTCACCCTTTGAAATTTTATCAAATCGAAATCAAATTGAAAATATATCCAACGAAATTTTCTTTTTTATTGATACTCTTACAAAAAGGCATGACTAATGTAATTATACTCAAGATAATAATTTATAAGAGAAATTCAATCAATGACGATTGTGAAGAGAGTTGAAAACCGAGCAAGAAATGGAAATCTGTAAATTCCATTAACACGATTGAATGAAGGAAAGGTTGCAATTTTTATCACTTAAATAGCTGCAAAGAAGCAGTTGAAAGTCACTAACCAATTCAACTTCTAATACTTAGCTTAATTGCTAAGAAGTTGTCTATCTAATAATATTAGAAACGCTACTGTCATAGGAAAATGGTAAAACTAAATAGTTACCAATAAAAACGCTAGTGCTGTTTATATGAATAGCAACTTTCCACGAAGTTGGCTAACAGCTAGCAACCTAAATGTTCTTCAGCTCCAGTCTTCATCAACTGCATGAATGTCTGTCTTTAATCTGCCGGACTTGGGACAAAACCAATCAACCCAAGCTTGCCAATCAAAGAGTGGAAGATAGGTCCTGTTAAGGATTTTGTAAATATGTCAGGTAATTTTTCCTTAGATAAAACTAGATTAATAATGGTCTCAAACAAAATGTCAATCAATTTCGAGGTGTTTGATCCATTCGTGAAAAATGGGGTTGCTAACAATGTGTAGAGATGCACTGTTATCGCAAAGGAAGGGAATGGGCTTAGGAATTGAAATATGAAGGTCCTGTAAAAGAGCAGAAATCCATAAAAGCTCACAAGTTGTGGATCTCATGGCTCCGTATTCTGCTTCAGTTGTTAGAACGAGAAACTGTACATTGTTCCTTTGTTTTTCAGGAGATTAAAGTAGGTCCCAGGAAAATGCAGTATCCCGTAAGAGACCTCCTGCTATCTGGGCAAGAATCCTAGTCAGCATCACGGTATGCTTTAAGACTGAAGTGCGTGTTGGAGGGAAAAAAGAGACCTTTCTGGGAAGTCCCTTTAAGGTACTTTACCAAGTGTACAACTGCATCGATATCCAGCCTGGTAAAACTAAGATAAAGAAACCTGCCCACCATTCTTCTGTAAACTGCTGGATGAGGGACCACATTGTTTGATTTAGCTGTAAACTTAATTCCTACTGGAAGTGGTGTATTTGTTGTTTTTGCTTCTAGCAATCCCAAATCTGTCAAGATGTCATTAACATATTTGCTCTGTGTAAGTGCAGTCCTTCTGGACCTCTGGCTATTTCTTAGCCTAAGAAGTATTTGGCTGGGCCAAGATTCTTGACTATAATTTGTCTAAATAACACTTTACTTCTATAATTTGAGATGCTGATGGACCTGCAATCAAAATCTCATCTATATAAACTAATAATGCAATAAAGCCTGCAGAAGAAGATTTGGTGAACAAACAATAGTCATTCTTAGATTGTTTGAAACCAAAAGATTCTATCTTTGAGGTGAATTCATAGTTCTACTAGCACGATACTTGCTTGAGTCCATAAAGCGACTTTTTATGTCTGCAAACATGGCCGGGAGGCACTGAATAACCCTTTGGTGCATTCATGTAAATTTTCTCATCCAAATATCCATGTGAGAAAGCGTTGTTGACATCTAGTTGGTGGATATGCCATCCTGCAGATGTAGCAACAACAAAGGAGAGTCTTTACTGCCACGACCTTAGCCACAGGTGAAAAACTCTCAAAGAAACCCACCCCCTCTATTTGGTTGTAACCTTTGGCAACAATCTGGCTTTGTGCCTATCAATTGTCCCGTCTGGTCTAAATTTAAGTTTACAAATCCATCTACAATCTGTAGCTCTTTTACCATGAGGCAATGGTGTTATATCCCAAGTTTGGTTATTTTCCAAAGCCTTTATCTCTGCTTTCATAGCATGTATCCAATCTGGTTGAGTTGATGCTTGGTGGTAGGTTTGTGGTTCCTGAAAATTGGAAACAGAAGCAACAAAAGTAGCATTTGAAGCAGTAATAGCAGAGACAATAAGAGAGGCTTTAGCAGCAGAATAGTTACATATAAAATCATTCATCTAAGAAGGTTTAGATTGTTCCAGTATACCTCCTAAGTTCTGGAGCTATGTGATCTGGGACTTTCTCCTCCACATTAGTGGATGTATATAGGTCTGAATTAGCATCAGTATCAGAAGTATTTAAGGGCAAGGGAAGTGAACATGTGATAGGATCAGTTTGTTCTCCTTTGTAAGGAAAAATACTTTCATGGAAAACATCTCTACTTACTAATGTAACTTTTCTTTTAATATCATACCGTTTATATCCTTTTTGTCCATGCATATAACCAAGAAAAACACATTTTGGTACCTTTGAATCAAATTCGAATTTAAAAGGCAAAGTATTAGTAGCAAAATAAAGTCAACCAAAAACCTTTATGTGTTGATAATTGACAGGTTTGTTATACAATTTCTCATAAGGGATACTCCGGTTAAGAGTTGGAGTAGGTAGTCAATTAATAATATAAGTTGCTGTGAAAATGGCTCCAGTTTGCTGAGGTGTATTATACAAGTTTTATAATGCAAAATGCCTTCATTTCTAAAAAATTCTTGGGATTGGTTACTCAAAGACTCACTGTCATTATCAGTTCTTATAACTTTAATCTACTTATGGCTTGTTTACTTTTAGGTTTAAGTTTGGATGGTGCCATTTATCCAATTATGTAAATTATTTCTTTTTCATGATATTGGCTCAGTCTGAATCCTACAAGGTTGATTCAGCTTGATATGAAATCAGACCAGATGTAGTCTGATTGAGAAATCCAGGCGGAAGCGGACCTTTTCCCTACCTTTTCTTACTATTAATTTATCAAATCCTACAACAAATCCATTCTAGTCCTATCAAGTATTTATCCAAACCACGAAAGTAAATGAGCCCTTACTAAACTGAGTATTGATCATTTTGTGAAAACATATCAACAAAGGTATAGTATTTGTTTTCTATTTCATAAGAAAAGTCCACATGCATCTGGTTTAGTGATCTACTAAACTACAAAAAATATCATATTATTGGAAATGCCTTTTCATAAATTTGTAATGCATTTTTTTTAACGAGTTTTGCAACGAAAAGGCATACCTCGGTTAAACGAGGCGTTACATAGTATTTGTAACGGCTTGGCAAAAAGCCGTTACAATTTGTAACGATTTTTGTGACGGTGAATTGAAGCCGTTACGAATCTAGTGACACAAAAAAAAATTAATCTTTTGGACCGCTTTTGTAATGGCTAGGTTGGATTTGATATAATTGTTATTTAACGGCCTTTGTAACACATATAGGTATGATTTTTGCTAGATATTTGGCAAGATTTTTGTAATACTCTTTGTAACTATTTTGTAATATATTTGTATCCGTTTTTGGGACTGCATTCATAACTGCTTTTGTAATGATTTTTGGAACGGCCTAGTTTCAAATTAGTAAATATTTTTGGCACATTCTTTCTAATGGCCTGACCGATTTTACCTTTTATTGGTGTATTACAAAAGTTGTTACAAATGCAACTATAAAATTATTATTTTTAATATATTTTAATATTTATTTTATTTAATATATTTTAATATTTTTTTTTAAAATTAAGTAAATGAATTTATATAAAACACACATAATATAACAAAAACTAATAATAATTTAATTACAAAAGTTAAAATATTAGTACAAAATTTATTTTTACAAAATACAAAAAAAAAGTCTAGTCTAAATTATTATCTCCAGTGGCTGCGTGTTCGCCGCTGTCGGGTGCCGAGGGATCAGCTGGAGTCTTGGGCGCTAGATAATCGGGCCAGTTGGGGGCTCGAGTGCCAGCACCAAATCATCTATGTGGGGTGCTGGGCTTGTGGTCGCGAGGTCGCTTGTGATGGTCCAGCAACCGAGTGGTGGGCCTCGGTGTCAAGCCTAAATACTTGGCCCCTCTTCCGGCCGCCTGCTGCTCGTCCGGGGCCACACGGCCTTGATAGGACAATGGTGGCTCTTCATTGCTGTTCTGCTGCCTCTGGTATTTCTCCATCACCCTCAAGAACATCTCCTACGAACATGTTAAATAATTAGATTGAAAAATATATAGAATAAATTACGTATAGATTTTTAATTACTTACCGCGACCTCTTCCGCCCTCTTGCCGCTCCACTGGCTATCCTCCCTCTTTTGGTAGACCTTCTCAAACACCTCTATTTGAGTGACGGGGCGTCCGAGTTGTGTCTTTTGTTAAAAAATTAATTTAAAAAATGATTAGAAATAAAAAAAATTAAATGAAATTACAAATATGCGTTGAAATACTTACCATCTTTCGGTTGTGCGCCCTAACGAGTGACGACCCCCGCTGTAGACGGTCTTAGCTACTTCTGGTTTGCTACCCTATTGATCTTATTCTTGGCCGACTCTGTCTTCTAGGCTCGACTAGAACTCCAGGAGCTAGCGCCATATCTCCTAGGCCAACCACAGTGGTCGGGCTAACTAGTTTTGGGCGTTAGCAAACCGCTTCCACAGGAACTTCCCCGCCTACGACTTGACGAGTTTGAACATCGACCCCTCATCGCAGTCCCACCCGCACGACATCTGAAAAATTGACAAATAAAAAATATATAAATATTTAATTTATAAAATATAAAAATTAAATAAAATTAAATAATATTGTCATTACCTTCAATTTTTTGAAATCAGAATATGCGATATGTTAGCCCAGGGATGGTAGTGTGAAAATTGAGGTCTGACCTGAAAATAATAATTAAATATTAAAATTAATTTGAAAATAAAAAAAATATTAAGTTAGTTGACTAAATTCTTCTATGTACTCGCATCCCGAAGGCTGAAATGCCTTTGGGCCACCGGGGGAAGTAGTGGTGGTGGTGATGGTGGTGCATCCCATGGCCTCGTTTGGACCTATGTACTGCTGGCCCCCGCCACCACATCTAAGCCCACTGCGAGGGAGTATTCAAGTATCGACGGGACTGGAACACTCCCTTTGAGGATGGGGCAGCTGGAGGTGCATCCGTTGGCTCATCCTAGGGAGGGGTGGGAGGGCCACGACTGCGAGCGCAACCACAACCCCGGCCATGACCTCGTCTCAGGGGTGGCAGAGCACCGATCATCATTATCTACAATTTAAAAAAGTATTAACATTAAAAACACATAATTGTGTTTTATTATTGAATAAATTATATTTTTTTGTAATTTGCCTAATAATTGCAGTGAGGTCCAAATTTTGCCTATAAATTGCATTAAGGTCTATACTTTTTTTGAAATGCATAATTTTTAAAAAATTGCAATAAAGTTCAAATTGCCGTATAATTACATTAAGCTCCTCTAATTTCCTAAAAAATTTTATTCAGGTGCATAAGTTTTCTAAAAATTGCCTTGGCATCCTTAATTTTCTAATAACTTTATAAAATTGATTATACCTTCCTTTTAAGCTAAAATACTCCCAATCACATGGATTTATTGCATTTCCAGCTCCAATGGTATGATGAGGAGTAAAAATGACAAAATTGAGCTAAAAATGGCAATTAAAGGCATTTAAGGAAGGAAGGAATAAATTGTGATATATTTACTGATCCGACTAGATGCACCCTCGCTTAATGCTACAGTCAACTGTGAAGAAAAAGGAAAGATGTGATTTATGCTGAAGAAAAAGGAATGATTGCTCTATAATTTTAGAAAAAATCCTTTGGGATATTTGGCTGATGTAAAGGAATGATTTATTAACTTTTTAGAGCTAATTATGTACCTAACCATCCTTTATGTCTAGATTTGTAGGATGCTTATAAATAGGAGGACATTTCAAATCCATTGGGCTATACATCTGAAATTCCACTTCTTTTTAGTGTGTTTTCATATTAACATGTTAGGCTAATTTTCTTATTAAAGTTAAGGTGATTGCTTCATTCCTAAATATTGTGAGATCTAATTTATGCTTAATACTCTCGTTAAAATAAGTATTTATATTATTCTTTGTGCTTTTACTACAAACATCTGATTTATGAATAATGCAATCGGTCGTTCATTATCAAGAAGGTTTGCTTTGCTAATCGAACATTGCAAATCTTGTAATTATTTGTTTAGTTCAATAATTAGTAGCAACATATAATGATTAATTATGTCATAGTAGTTAATTATGTTATGGAAAATGCATGATCTAATTTAAATGAATTATACTAATGGACGCTCCCAGAGTTGTTCATTGATTAGAGATTTAGCCAAATGTCGTACCTTGGCTAACAAATGTACGGAAAGGTAAGGTCATTAGATCGTACCAATGACCATAACTGATTTATTTGTTTAAACAAGTGTTATATTTAAATCGATGATCAATCAATGCAATCAAGCTCTTAGCCGGAAAAGTATTCTCTTATATTTATTCTTTTTAATTTTATTTTGTCTCCAGTTTAATTTATTTTTTATTCTCTTCACAATCAAAATGCCCCCCCAATCGGCTTGAAGCCAATCCTTGAGGAATCGATCCTACTCCCACTTCTATAAAAGTGTCCATAGGAATTATTTTTTATGGTCCTCTAATTTTCTAAAAATTTCATTTAGGTGCATAATTTTTCTAAAAATTGCATTATTGTCCTTAATTTTCTAGTAATTTTATTAAAATTTCTAATTTCTTAAATTACATTAAGGTCCTCTAATTTACAGAAAAAGATACATAAATATTTCCTAAAAAGTACATATAAAGTTGAGAAGATTACAAAAAATTATAGAAAATTGCACAATTTTGTTTTTTCAAAATTACAATATTCCCAAAAAAAATTAAAATTTATGAAAGATTTTTGAATTTTTTTTTTAAATTATAGACAATCCCAAAAGAGGAAGAAGGGAAGAAGAAAAATCAGCCAAGTGTTGTTTATATATATAAATTTTGGAACGGTCAGAGCCGTTACAAAAGCCGTGCCAAAGAGACTTACAAAATTTGAAAAGCCGTTACAAAATATGCAGTCTAAGGTAACCATATAAAAATCCGTTACAAAAGCAATTACAAAATATGGATACAACGTCATTTTGTTCATTTTCGTTACAAAAGTCATTTCAAAGAGTGTTTTAAATAATTAATTACCTTTATGGAAATTATTTTTAAAAAATAAATGACATTTTCGATGATTTAATACTATGGAAATGTATCATTGTAGTGGAACAATATATTTGAAATACATTAAAAAATAAATAAAAAATTTTGTTTGACATTGATACATGTTGCAGTTTGCAATAAATTTGTATATTGATAAATGTTAGTATTACATTACTGTAACTGTCATCTTACAGTATTGAACTACATGAGTTAATCGGCCAGTCAAAATTACAATCAAACCCGTCAGATATGATGACACTTACCAAAAAAATCATTCGACTAAGTTGTAGCCTTTTTGGGTATATGGATTTCAACATATCGTTCCTGGTACGTAATAGTACACATTCATGTATTTCTAAATCAGATCATGTGATTTAAAATCATGCCTTCGAATATGATTTAACAGGGACATACTTGTATATATTTAAATTTGGTATGAATCGGGTGCTCAGATGTAAAAATATCGTATTTTTCGATCTGAATTTATGAGATGGTTCATTTTTTGTAACTACTTTTGTAACAACTGGTATAATTTATCATTATGACGGTATTTATAATGGCCTTTGTAATGGGGAATCAAAATTAAAATTCCCACCTATTTATTATTTTGATTTAAAATATTTTAGTTTGTAACGGCCTTTGTAATGGAATTCTGAATTTTGCTATTACAAAATTTCATTTCCCCCGTGACGTCAAAAGTTGATTGTCTTATTTTATAACGACCTTTCTAATGGTTTTTAATTAAATTGGCCATTCCAAATAATAATTTTTTTTTAAAAAATTATATTTTTATTTATTTTACAACATTGCAACAGAAAATTATTTCATTAAAAAAATATACATTATTTAGCCTCGTATTCATCATCGTCAGTCTCATAGTCCTCGAAGTTGTCTTCATGATCCTCTTCATCTTCATTATCAGTTTGACTGGCTTGAGTCCGTGAAATACCTGCACACCTGTTTCATAGTTGGTCAAAATGTACACCTTACTCATAATATGGCCTAACTACTTCACAGTTGATCAAAATGTACGTCTGGACGATGTGCTGTTCTGGTCCACTGATCCATCTCTTCTTCGAGGCACCACTAGCCCTACAATGGTAGTTGAAAATAGACACCTTGATTCCTGAATCGCTGCTCGTGCACATATCATTTCTATGAGGGATGCTTTATTTGTAAGGCACATCCGACACAAAGTATTGTGAGGAAAACAAACGAATTTCTTCGACAATGTATGCCTCGACAATTGATGTCTCGGCACGTGCTTTATTTTTCAGCTTTTTCTTCAACTCACGTAGGAACCTTTTAAATGGGTACATCCACCGGTATTATATTGGCCCCCCTACGCGAGCTTCATACGGCAGGTCAACAATGAGGTGCTCCATCAAGTCGAAAAAAGCTGGAGGAAATATCTTCTCAAGGTTGCATAGTATGATCCCAAAACTATAGCTCGGCGACATGAAGCATGGTCGAGCATATGCTTTGGAATAAAAGACTAACCTCCGATAAGGCACTGTTCGAATTGGTAACCAGATAGCCAAATTGGATTGTCGGTTTTAGAAACCATTTAGCAATCTTTATAAATGTGATATCACCTTGATGAATCTATTAAGCATTCATCTGTGGCACCATGTGTTTGTTGTGCTTACTATTTATGTTGAATGGTGTTTAACGTCAGCACAAATGCCTACAGACCAATTGAATAACCCACTGCGTACTGGATGACAGCTATGAAACTAACTTTTGAGGGTTGGTCTGAAATATTACAAGTCGAGGACCTCGAGACTATGCATCGAGAGTCCTATAGAGACTTGCACCGAGTATTGCATTCATTGGATGAGTGTCGTGTTCCATCGGCGATAGACATGGAAAATCTATGCAATTTTAGTGAATAAATTGACAAGGTTGTTAACTGATTGAACTGATTCGGGGGAATCATCATATGGAAGCCTTGAAGACTTGGTCAGTATGACTCGAAAATTCCCGACTCCAATAATACAGGATTAGTCCTTGGACTTAAAGAATCATGGCAATCGCATGCATATGATGGCTATATCTTGTATTTGCCGAGAGATGACTATATCTTTGATGTGGCTGTTATAAGCCATGTCCAGTGTAACCGGAGTATGTAGTAAGGATGGTGAATTTCAAGATAGAATATGTCCCCTATTAGTATATGATGGATATATCTCCTATGCGATCTGAGATGGTTTAATCTCTCTTAGTCTATGACCATAGATTGGTAGAATAGGAAATGATTTTCTTGGTCGATCAATAGAGTAAACGCATGTCAAGTATTCAGCATAGTTGTCTGGTCTGTGGAGGGCCGTACATTCACCTAGCCTCTAGTGCCATGGGTCGTTGCTAGATGGCCACTCATGGGGAAGGACGTTTTCGATTAATGGTTAATTGAAAATAATTAATTAAATTAGATTTAATTTATTATTTGTGTTGGACACAATACTCAGGTCTAGCTGAGATGAATCTAAAGAGTCACACAACAAATCAATACGGAATTGATGGAATTAATTTGGAATTAATTCGAGAACAAACGAATTAATTTGATTGGATTAAATTAATTCAAGGAGGATTTTTAAATGATTGGATCATTTATTTGATAATCAATTTGATGGATTGCACAAGAATCAATTAATTTTTGGGCTTAATACCTTTAAATTAATTAGATTAATTTTTTAGGTTTGGCTTAATTAATTGATTGGATCAATTAATTAGTGTTTATGCTTAAATTTATTTAATTGAATTAAATGAATCTTTGGACATTGTAGGGCTAAAGTTAATTTAATTATTTATTATCCAATGGACTTTAGTTGGGTTTGATTTAATTTGATTATATGAAGCCTGGTGCATACTTAAAGTCCAAGCCCATTTGAGGGAGGTTAGACCAAGTTAAGAAGAAGTTGAAACTAAATAGGTGACCAAAAGCCAATTACATGGCGATTTTGAGATCCATTCAAGCAGTATTTATTTAAGTAATATTATTCCGACGAATATGGTAAGTATTCGTCTTTAGCCGCATGTATCTGTTTTGCTTACCAAATTGCGTCAAGCACTGCTTTGTATTTGTTGGTTTCATGCTTTTTACATCAGTCCCATATTTATTTTTATTTTAGTACATCGAACGCCCGGGAACTCCAAGTGTACACCCTTTGGATTCGTTTAATTCTGGCATTTATTTTTCGTTATTGCACGTTTTATTTTATCGCTTCCGTTAGCGAATTGTCGAGCTGTATCACGTGATCCTTCAGAAACTTCTCACCATGATGAACATGATGGAGTGGTTATTTCATTATGGTTCGAGGTTATGCATGTGTGTGTATAAGTTGCCTTGGAGGCAAACTTGGTAGTTATTGAATTTTCAATTCAATTGTATGTAATATACAAAACTACACACATATCTGACATAACCTATCACATAAGCCACGAAAGTTTGATCCTTTTCTCTCTCAAAAATATCATCGTTTTTGTTCTATATTGAATTTGATTCAAGTTAGAACATAAAACAATCCAAAAGCACTAAACAATAATGTTTATTTGGAGTTGTTTTTTTCTTCTTGTTCTTTGTTTTATCTAGCAATAGAAAAAAGATCTATATCTATTCCATAGTGTGGTGTGGAAAAATTAGAAGGGTTCTAATTTGGATCCTAAAGTGAACGGAAGAGGAACGAAGAGGGAAACACCGCAAGTTGTTGCACATCTAAAGAAACAAAAGGTAAAGTTTCATCTTATAGTACTATACTTTTTGGTTCATTCTTTAGCCACATGTCTAGCATGCTTATATATATTTGTTATTATGCTTTTGACAAATACCAAACACTCAGGAATTTCAAAGAGAACAGTTTTAATTTTTTTTATTTCACGCTTACGCCGCGTTTTCAAGCCGTACGATTCTTCTAGTGATATCAGAGCCAGTTCGGTGTTGTGGGTTTAAGATTAACATATTATTATGTGTTGAGCATGAACAACGTATTTAATTTGCTTTTGGAAGGCATGTATTATAGCTTTGAAGCATGGTTATGTGTTTAGAAAATATGTATCAATTTTGCTTTTAAATTATGGATATCTATTCATTTTCTAAAAATTGAATTTTCTATAAATGTATAGTTTTATTTTAGAAAAATGGAGTATTTGCTGCATCGTCGGCCGGTCACTAGCCAGCAGGGCACCCACATGCGGCTAGAAGCAGACGGCCGTTTGCAATTTCAAACGACTAGGCCTTTTTGTGCCGGTTTTTGAAAAGTTGGATTTTTCTGATTTCTGCAATTTTTCTGAAATTATTAATTTTGGCTAATTTTTATTTTAGTTAAATTAATTTTTTTTTAAATTAAATTATGCCTCAAATTAATTTGAAAATAATTCCCAAACAAACAAAAAAATTATACATTAGATGTATGGACAGTATCGATTTTTTTTTAATTGCATTTAGTATGTTATTTATTGGATAAACAACGAGAATGATCACAAAGCTCATTGGCCGAATGCATGGTTTACTTTTAATTTGGGTGTGGCCAGCGTGCCTCTTTCTTTTAATTCCTTCTTTCATTTTTAGCCTCGAAATAATAAGATTTGCTTTCTTCCTCCTTTTCTACTCCCCCCAACTTTTGATTGGGGTTTTCAATTTCAGTTCTAATGAGTGTAATTGGGAATGCGAGATTTTATTTATTTTAAATAAATGTAAGCTCCCAAGGAGATAAAGAACTAGGCTTGTTGGACGGAGGTCAAAGCGGAAGAAGAACAACGAGGAATGCCCATTATAATGATAATGGGTTATTATTTTGTAATAGTTACGCCACACCCTTGATTGACCATAAACTCACCGGGTGCTCAGTGGTTCACTTAGGATTGGGCTGTGATCATCCAACAGGGGCGTGCTAGGCTTGTTTTTACATGTGGTGTACGTTTTAATATTTGAAGTATGCTGTGTTTGGAATGTATCTATTTATACTCAAAATGATTAAAACTAATACATGCAAAAATCTTATAATGATGAGGTCTCGATTACAACAACCTAAATTCTCACTTGGATGGTCCAAGTTAAACATTAGGCCCATAATGGATTAAAATTCAAATGGTTTGATTAAATCCAATCTTTCCATCCACAACAATGTGGTGTGAATGCTACTTTCAACCATTCGTGGTCTCACGAGTCATGGCGCGTTTGGAATAGAAGAAAGCTACATTATTGTTGTGAACGAATGGAATATACTCTTGTTTCCCTGTCTCGCGAGTCGTGGGGGGCGGCAATTGAGATATTCATTTGGTTGATGGGTTGGGCCTAACGGTGAGTGGCGTTATTTGCTTGGAGTCCTCAGGATTACGTAAAGATGAGGAAAAATAACTTGGAGATCTTATCAGATGAGAATGGTATAGCTACATCCCATAAAAAGTTTTTTCGTGCGGATTGTAAAAGCGGGGCATGGAGAACTGCATTTGTGGACTCCAAGCCCACTAGAAAATGGTTTCCAAAAAACCCCCACTTGAGAGTGGTAGGCTTTTTGAAGAAATAGTGGGGCGAGTTAATGACTGAATACCAAATCTTAACTTGATATTTAATATTACAATAATCTACTAAAGTCCTATTTACATTTGATGTAGATGTCTAAGAATCTACTCACTGCAATTCTTGAGGCTAATAAGTTTAACGAAATAAACTACAACGATTGGTTGCGAAATCTTAAGATTGTCCTAGATTTTAAGAACCAGATCTATGTTGTGCATATGTCTCTTCCTCGGCCTTGCGAGAAAGGTCCTCTTGCAAAGAACGTTTGACATTTGAGAAGTGGCATGAGGACAACCGGAAGATTCGTAGTATCGTGCTGGAGTCAATGACTAATAACATCCAGAAATAGTACGATAGGCTTGATGAATCAGCGGTCTGGATGGAAGAAGCAGTAGTTGAGGACAAGAAGAAGGGGGAGGAGAAGAGGAAATCAACGTACACAATAGGGGAATTGAGTAGGTTGAGCAAGAGGGGAACCGATCGCTCATTCTTAGCGAAAAGTGGAAACTTTACACGTGGTGGCCCCATTTTTCGAGGAAGTAGTGGATATTAGTTCGGTGGATCATGGGCTTAAACAGAGGTTCGTTCGAATGTAGCTCATTTGCTACGTCATATGAGGGATCAAGAAGGGGAGCTGGACCAAGTTATGGTCAAAGACCAGTTTTTCCTCCAAGTTGTTCTACCTATGGAATACAACATCAAGGGCCACGTTGGAGACGAGATGATATAGCTGAGACCTGTTATCGCTTTGGAGGTAGAGGACGTATAGCCAGAAATTATCCCAATCAGACGATGGATGTGGTTGGAAGTGTTGCTAGCAGGACCCAGAGCCAAAACAATAATAGGAGTAGTGGCAGGGGAGCTGAGAGAGGCAGAGGTAGAGAGGTAGAGGCATTGGCAACAGAGATAGTGGCCACACTATTGGTAGCGGTAGAAGGGGTGCTGGAGCACAAGTTACTCAGGGACCCAGGTAAGGATATATAACATAACTAGAGAGAAAGCCCCAACATCGAACGACATGATAATCAGGTACGATATTGTTATTTAACATTGCGACTTATGTTTTGATTGACCCTGGCTTTACATATTCATATATTTCATCCGAACTTGCATCTAAAATACCAGTAGAGAATAGCCCGTTACTGGTGCTTGTCCCCAAGGTATACTCTCCCATGGCTGTAGCTGGCTATCGACCAATTTCATGTTGTGATGTACTTTATAAGATTATTGCAAAACTCATTGTCCAAAGGTTGAGTGCGATTTTGGACAAGATTATTAACCCATGTCAAGTTGTATTTGTCCCTAGGCGGAGCATAAGGGACAATACTCTATTAGCACAGGAGCTATTCAGTGGATACAAACAAGCCCGACGTCCACCTAGGTGTGCACTAAAGGTTGATATTCGGAAGGAGGATATTTTTTGTTTGCTTGTATATGTGGATGATATCTTAATTGCAGGTCCATCAAAGCAAGTACTTACAGAAATTAAGCAATACCTAGACAGGCTTTTCACTATTAAAGACCTTGGACCAGCAAAGTTCTTCCTTGGTCTGGAAATTGCAAGGTCTAATCAAGGAATTACAATCACTCAAACAAAATATATAAGAGAAATTGTGACAAATGTAGGACTTATGCAGGCTAAAGCCACTTCAACCCCTCGGCCAATAGGTTTTAAACTCACTATTTTTGAAGAAGAACAAATGTCAAATCCTGAATCTTATAGAAGGCTTCTGCGCAGACTATTGTACTTAAGGGTTCACTAAGCCTGATATTTGCTACAACACCCAACAACTTAGCCAGTTCATGCAATACGTTTGCATGGCACATTGGAACACAACAGTTTATCTTGTGAGATATCTTAAAGGGACTATGAACAGAGGATTGTATTTTCCTTCATAAGCAGATTTCAATATCACTGCATTTTGTGATGCAGAATGGGCTACATGCAAGGACACTAGAAAGGTCCTTGAGAGGTTATTGTGTGTTTGGAGAAAGTTTGATATCATGGAAGATGAAGAAATGGACCACCGTGGCTCGCTCTAGTGCTGAAGCAGAATACCGAAGTATGGGATCAACTACTTGTGAGCTTATATGGATATACAACCTTCTTGTAGACTTACAAATTACAGTACTACTCCAATTCCATTCTTTTGCCGCAACCAAGTAGCCCTTTACATTGTAGCTAGTCTTGTCTTCCATGAGAGAACAAAATACCTTGAAATAGTTTATCATTTAGTACGAGATAAGTACAAAGAAGGATTCCTGCCCCTAAACACATTCCAACCAAACATCAACCTGCTTATGTTTTAACCAAGGCTTTACCAAGACCTCAATTTATGTCTCTCATCTCCAAGTTAGGACTCATCAACGTCCCACTTGAAGGGGAGGGGGGTGTAAAGAAGTAGTATGACACTAATTCTTGCTAACTTGCCAACTCCATCGTGTGAAGAAGAAATAAGTATACATTTTGGAGTTGAACAAAAGAAGTAACGATCAACACACTTTCATTTTTCTAACCTTAAAGATAATGGTTTTTTGTCACATGGCAGAGTGGTACCCTCACGTGCATGTGGTTGGGATATAAAAATCTTTGTTAAGGTTAGTTTGGTAAAAAGTTGAGAATTTAGGTGACAGAAAGTGTTTTCTTCTATTTGGCGAGGATAGGTTGTGAGTGCGCCTTTATTTGTCGTGCAATTTCTTTTTTTCTTTTTAGCGGTGTGCACTCGAAAAGAAATAATTAATCCCAATATTGTAAATAATTATGGTTTAAATTTTTTTATAAATTAATAATACCCACCACAATTCCATAAAATTCATATAAAAAATAAATGATTTGTCCATAGTCAAAATATTTGATTTTTAGTCGTAGTTAATATTTTTATCTTACTTGCAGAGACAACGACTAATAGACATTGAGCTTCCATAGTTAAATGGTATGTGCACATAGTCGTGTTGTTGTTTTATATATACTTGAAGTATTATTAATCATAATATCCAAATTCTTGAGAAATTATTATGTTTATTGTACAATTGAAAAAGTTAAAACTTTTGACTAGTATAATGGTATTTTAATTAGAACATGTCTATATTTTATGTATCTAAATATTTTAGAGAGATTGTCATGAGTAATTGTATTCGGTGTGAATATGTTTTTGTATTTAATATTTTATACAGTGTATTTCGTATTGAATACTTAGATTCTACATTGAGATTTTTTACACTAAAATGTGTTGATATTTCTGTATTTTGCATCGAATCATTAGATTTTATGTTGTGATTTTCTACATTGAAATGTATCGATACTTTTTATTTATGTTCATTGTGTAGTTTCCTTCAAAGATAATCGAAATCTTGAAGAAATTATCATTTTGCATTCTTACACACCATCTACCAAACAAAATTTCTACTATAAAACCCCCAACGTTGCGTCACTCTTTTCTCGTGCAATTTCTCCTTTGTTTTCTTTTCATCATCTTGCTCACTTATATTTCTTTCTTGCTCTGTTATTTTTATTAATATTGTTCATTTTATCTCATTTTTATTTGAGGTTTTTCTTGATGGTCAACAAAATTTGAGTGCTTCATAAATGACGACAATATTTGATTTTTTTAAAATATTTTTTGATTTTATTTTTATTTCTCTTGATATTTTTTCATGCCCCTAAACAATTTATTTGATTAATCTTAAGGATTAAGGAGGACAATTCTATGTTGATTAATCAAAATAAATTAATTGTTATTATTATGGGTGACTCAAGGTCCAAGAATGAGGAGAATTGCACTAAATCAGACGCCTATCTCTCTTCTTGATGGTAAAATTATTGTTATAAACTTTTTTATGCAAGTAAAGATTCTGATGGTAATTTTTTTTTCTTTGAAAAAAGATAAGGAATTCTTAATTATCTATGATCGAATGTTATTATTCTATATCGCAATTTTTAGGGGCTGGGGTTGTAAATTTTAAATGTCAATTGACCTGATTTTGTTTCTTATGCATTTTTTTAATTATTTGTACACATATTTATATGTTACCATGATATTAGTCTTGACCATAATTTTTATTTTGATTTAAAACTTACAATAGGAGAATTTTGCTTATTCTTGAAGTACAGCCCTATGTATCCAGTAACAATTTACTGTAATTCTCTGGGCTAGTCAAAGAAAAAAAAGAGAATTTTAAAGAGTAAATTAATCCGCATAGCCTATAATAATATACCTTATACGCACATGGTTAACAAAATATCACCATACGTGGCAAAATGCAAGTGAACCCCTTCAGATAGGCAAGGGGATCTATTCAAACATTATAAATGCATCATGTACAGTTTATTTATGGTAAGACATTTATTACACTAAAATCTACATTAAATACATTTCGATTTTATCTCAAATCCTTTTACTGACTTAAACATCGCAAGATTTTAGTTGAAAACCTTCCAAGCATAATGATTTGCTCTTTTCTCATGTCCGAAAATCATTTCGAGAACACGAAGTAGCTGAGCGACCAGGATCACATGCCAAAACTATAAAAATTATGAAGAGCATCAACTGCAAGCTTCACTTGCCATTCATCTCAAATGGGTTGCGCTATCACAAGGAACTCACATTCGAGTGGGTGAGGGCACGGCCCGTGGTGATTCAAGCCTGAGATTGCGCACCTCAAAGGGGTTTCTTTTACAATTTAACTGATAGTATAAGATTATTAGTCTTGCCTTTGTTAGAATCTTCATTGTTACCGATACTTTCTTAAGATAAATTTGTACTATATTTTTTTCCGTTCTTTCTTTTCAGTTATGATAAGTAATATAGTTTTGTCAATTTTTTTTTTGGGGGTAGTCGAATTTAAATTAAATATGAGGACTATTTACGAGATTTAGGACAATGAATAATTGGACATACTATACTGACGTAATTGCAGATCGTAATATAGACGTAATTGGACAAAGACGTAATTGGACATTTTACTGACGTAATATACTTGGTTCTGAATCCCATCAAGTTCGCGTACCTAAACGAAGGTTACCGAATTCTTCGAGATAGCCAAATATAGAAATAGAACTTCACTTTCCTTAGGATTCGCTAGTAAAGGCGGTTTTGCTAAGTACCTTTACAAAGTTTTCAAAGTTTCTTCACATTCCTCATTCCATTTAAAATCTTTTGTTTTCCTCAAAACCTTAAAAAATGGCAAATTTCGATTGGCAGATCAAGAGATAAAAGGGTTAAGGATGTGATCTTACCCTTTATCTTTTGCACTTTCTTGATCGTTGTAGGCGACCTCAGCTTTATGATTGCTTCTATCTTTTCTAGGTTCGCCTCAGTTTCCCCGCTCGCTGACCATATAGCTCAAAAAGTTTCCTCCACCTACCCCAAAAGTGCATTTGGTGGGGTTTAGCTTCATATCGTACATCCTCATATGTCAAATGCTTGCTTCAAATGCATCAAGTGATTTTCTCCTACCTTTCGCTCTTCACGAGCATGTCATCTATATAGACCTCCATAGTTTTTCTGATCATCTCCTTAAACATCCTATTCACCAACCTTTAATAAGTGGCACCTGCGTTGTTTAAACCAAAAGGCGTTACATTGTAGCAATAAATACTACCATCAATTATAAAGGACTTCTTATCTCAATCTTCTTCTACCATGAAGATCTGATGGTTCCTTGGTAAGCATCCATCATAGAAACTAGCTCATATCCGGCTGTATAGTCAACCAGCATGTCAATCCTTGGCAATGGGTAGGGATCCTTTGGACAAGCTTCGTTCAAATCAGTGAAGTTCGTGCACATGCGCCATTTTTCTTATGATTTTGGCATGACCACCATGTTCAACAACCGTCAGTTTATTGTATTTCGAAAACATACCCACCTTTAAGCAATTTGCTGACCTCTTCTTCAATAATGCGGTTCTTCTCCATGACGAATGATCTCTTCTTCTACTGGACTAGTCGCACCATCGGATCGACGTTCAACCTGTGTATGATTACTTTCGGGTTTATCCCTTTGAAGTTTGACGAACTCCATGCAAACATGTCTACATTATCCTTTAAGAACTCTATCATCATTGTTCCCAAC
The DNA here is from genome assembly GCF_000512975.1 of Sesamum indicum. Taxonomy (NCBI): domain Eukaryota; kingdom Viridiplantae; phylum Streptophyta; class Magnoliopsida; order Lamiales; family Pedaliaceae; genus Sesamum; species Sesamum indicum. Next base: position 47,905 of record NW_011628109.1, on the reverse strand, counting down.
TTTTCGCTCATTCGTGCCCCTATCTTGGTCGTTTTATCGGATTCTCCTGTGATGAGCTCTATCAACTTGTGCTCCTCGCTAGGTTCTATCCGATCTAGTTTACAACCCCTTCGATCGAGGTCCTCTTCAATATTTCATTTCTTTCCACTCGAGCTGCCCTTCTTCAAATAAATTGTAACACCTTCTCACTTCCTTACGATCACAGGATACTTCGCCAATACCATTTCTTGTTGGAAACTTCAATTTCAGATGGTAGATCGATACTATGGCTCTGAATAAGTTCAATCCTGATCTTCCCAAAATAATATTGTAAGCAAAAGGAGTATCTACTACCAGAAATTTTACCATCAGGGTTCTTCGTCTTGGTTCATCCTAATAGAAATTGGGAGCTCGATAGTGCCCTGTGATGTTACTTCACTACCCCTAAATCCTACTAAGGGTGTCTGCACTGGCTCTAACTTAGCATTATCCAGCCCCATCTTTCTCAACACGTCACTAAAGATGATATTTTCCGAACATCCATTATCTACCAGTACTTTGTGGACTATGAAGTTAGCTATGTCCATCTTTATCACAATGGGGTCATTTTGCGATCCCATCTCAGTTTTCAAATCCTTACTTCCGAAGATGATTTTCTCTTCTCGCTCTGTGTTCACCACGAACTCACTCTCCCTACTCGATTTGCCCTCTCTTTCATGTCTTTTCTCATTCTTCCAGAATCCCCTCCAACTGGTCCTCCAGCTATCGTCTGAATAACACCCTTTACAAGCGCATTTTATCGAAACATTATGCTTCTCTCTTCCCTTTCTTTGTTCGCAAACCTGTCTCTACTTCTTGATCTACTTCTCCTCCTCTCAGCCTCGTTTGTATCTTTTCTATGTTCACCGAGTATCCGATCCCTGAAATGTCCTTACCTCACCAACCTCTCAATTTCATCTTTCAACTGAAAGCAATCTTCCGTGTCGTGCCCCTTTTCCCTATGAAACCTACAGTATTTGTTAGAGTATTTCTTGGCCGATGTAAACCTGGTGTGTCGGGGCCATTTCAGCAGATCAGACCTTTCGACTATCATCAAAGCTTTCGTTATGATACTTGGCCTCATAGAGTGGTACTCTACCTTTATCAAACTTTGTCCGCTTACCACCCCCATCTCTCATCAAATCCCGATTTCTATCACGATCCCTGCTGTGCCATTCTCCATCTCTCATTGCATTCATTTCTTCCTCATCAATGTACTTTTGCACCTGCGGGTGGGTCTCGAGCTAGCAGGGAAGCTAAGGACCTTTTCTTCAATCAGTGTATCAATATGCTTACCATCATGTCAATCCTAAGGTCCTGCACCTCCAACGTGTCATTATTGAATCTCCCTTGAAACTTTTCAGCGACCCATCTTCTTTTTGCTTTATTATGAACAAGTATGTGGCAGTCCCTTTTTGCTTTCTTTTGCTGGCGAAGTGGAAGGTGAACTTTTGCAACAATTGTTCATAGGACTCAATGCTATTGCTGCATAGACTTGTGAACCATTCCTGCGCTTTACCTGCAAGAGTCAACAGTCTAGCCATAACTGGACTGGATTGTCCATACAAGTTCATCGCAACATGTTCCTAAGGATCTTTTGTCCCGTCGTATTTGGGTATGTCGGGCATTCTAAAGTTGGAATTCACCACTTGCATCAGTATCTTGTTATTGAAAGTTGAATTTATATTATGAGCCACCAATTCACCCCTCTTCTTTAATTCATCAATTTGCTTCCCTAACAATTCGATTTGCCTTCCCACACTATCTACCTCAACTCGAGAGGTAGCTAGTTCTCTTCTCTTAACTCTCTCCATGCTACTAGACCCACTTTCGAAGACGCTGGTTCGCGACCTTTTTCAGGCTCCCTTCTACTCGCATTTTCCAAGGTTCTTTCGATATCCCTGTCTCTAAATAATTGCCTCTTGGTTGTTTCCTTTCCCAATGTCGTGGTTGTTCTCCTTTCATACGCCACGATCCTCCCCGCTTCTTCCATCAACTTTTGCAGCTCCTCCCTTGTTGACTGTACCATTGGTTCCACTTGCCTAAGCGTATCTTCTAATTTATGCATATTTGCTCTTGAAATTCCTTCCATTTTCCAAGATGGCGATCCTCAATTTTTCACAAACGACGCCAACTGATCTAGCTCGAAATATGCAACCTTGTTGGACGATCCAATATTAGCCACGTAGTCTCCTTATATCGGTATTGGGTCATGGGGATAAAACAATTAATGTCAGACTTGCTGGGTTCATCTCCGACTAAATTCTTTCGACGCTCAAGTCAGTTTAGTCGAGATAGAAATATGCGATCGTAGAAGAGTAAGGTCGAAAATAACAAAGTATTGATTACCTTAGATGATGTGTATCGGGGTATTTATAGGGCCCAAATATACACTGTTGTTTGGGACACGTGTCATAATCTGGCGCATCCATACTCCTGATTGAACGGCTTTGCTTCATGCGATGGTTGGGTTCTGTTTTTGGGTTATAAAGCTGGGTCAGGTTTCCCACAACCCAACCCAATACCAAAAGCACGGGTCCTGGTCCATTTTATTGTTCTTTTACCAAATTTTAGGGCATTCCCCATCAACATTGTTCTGCAAGAGCATTTAACTGCAAACTTCAAATTCTTGGAGGCAACAAGTTTGAATATGATCTACAGTAGCTCCAGATTCTGGGCATTTGAGGCAGCGCGCATGCACTGCTTATTGTTTTAGTGGGTGTGGAACACTCAAATGTATGACTACGAAGATTAGGAGGGGTTGTGAAAAGCTATTGAAGGAAGAAAATGATGTGGAAATTGAAGAGATGAGAGAAACAAGAGGAAAATTGATGAGAAAACGTGTAAATGAAAAATAATAAGTAGAAAAGAAATGGAATATATGCTCTTCATTTAATTTATAAAAATTAATGAGTGTGGCACATTCTATATACGTGCTTAATTTTTAAAATGTATTAAAATTGAATATGATATAAATTGTTTTATTTATTTTTATAGAGTAAAAAAGTACCTTAAAAATATATATTAAGATAATAAGTTAATATAAATATTTTGATTTATAAAAAATTATTGACAAACAAAAGATAATAAATAATGTTGGAGAAATAAAAAATGCATGTTTGAAATAAAATAACAATCAAAATATAGTTAAAAGTAATTAATTAATTTTAAAATTTTAAAAATAAAAGTAATGCCAGTAAAAGGTTGTTCTTCTATGGATTTTGGATTTTTGAGTTCTTTGATCCAAGTTTTCCCCAAAATCGAATTTTGTGCTTGATAGAAAAAATCTGCAAATTAATATAGGATAAATTGTAATCTACCTACTTTTGTTATGGAGAATAGGTAACAACCCTCTTATGAAAAATAAAATAGCAATTTACCTACTTATATTTTAAAAAATAAAACAATTTACTTCCTTATCTAAAATAATAAATTACTTCATTTTTTAAAGCATAAAAAGATAAAATACTATTTATTTTTGATAAAAAGATAATTTATTCATTTTTAATATCATAAAAAAATAAATTATTATTCACCCTACTAATATATATGGTCTCTCATTAACCAAGTCTTTCTATTTCAATGTTGTCATTTGATTGTAGGGTTGATCGAGAGCTAAGTATAGGAGACGACGCATTGCTAAGGCTATGAATGCTTGTTCCTTTGGTTGTCGACATGCTTATTGAGAGATTTACTTTTGTTCCTTTGATTTTCTGGCTTATGAAAAATCTTTGCAGCAGTAGGCGGACGGGAGCTGGGAGAGGGTTGCGGTTGCGGGTGGGCTGGGGAAGGATTCTGGAGGTAGCTATATGATAGGTATCTACCACAATCCACTATGAAATGGCAAAAATACCCTTCATTAAGGGTATTAAGGTCCTTTTGCCAGAGGATCCACGCCTCTCTTAATGGGCGGGTCGTTGAGGACCCGACCCAGTTCCAACAACAGCTTTGAAGATCCGGACAATCACAGTCGTCCGATTAGGACGCGAGCCAGTAGGATAAGGCCACGTGGCCCAGTCAACAGTATCCAGTTGTGCTTTATAAATAGACCCAAAACGCCGTAATTGAGGGAACTGTTCTGCATTTATTGAGATCGAACTTTGAGATAGCACACTTTTCCCTCGATAAACCTAACTTGAGCATCGAAAGGTCATTATCGGGGACGTGCCCGACGAGCTCATAGTTCTTGTTTTATTCTCAGCGAACCCAAAATCTGATCTTGGAGGAGTTAGCCATTTGTGACGAGATTGAGTCTCGAGATCGCTGAATTCGAGCCGGATCAGTTGGCGCCGTCTGTGCAAATCATGGAAGGTTCATCGAGAAGGAACGCCTGAGAAGATCAGACACCTAGAAAAGGAGGAATTACAATCCAGATAACGAAAGAGGAACTGCAGAGAATGATAGAGGAAGCGAGTCGGAACGCCATTGTAGAATATGAGAGGAGAACTGCGACCCCGGTGGCCAAAGAAACCGCAAGGAGACAGCTGTTCGAGAACACCGAGCCCCAGAGAGAGTCACGGGTGCATGGCGAAGAGGAACGTCGCAGCAAGAGACCGGCCTCATTGGAAGCGGAGCAGCCATGTTCGCGCAAAGAGAAGAGAGCCTATAATATCGCGAGCCGAGGTCGAGAGCGTTGGAAGACAGATAGAGAGCTTGAATAAATAAATTGATGAGCTGAAGAAACGAGGGGAGATAGTCTCACACAACAAAAGTTCTCCTTTTTGTAATGATATTCTGATTCAAACAGTCGAACCGGGTTTTAGAGTACCTGATTTGCGGAGATACGACGGGATGAAGGATCCGCAGGAACACGTAGCTGCATTCGAAATGGTGTTGAATTTATACGGACAACCAACTCCCATCATGGCGAAATTGTTCGCAACTACGCTCATGGGGAAAGCGCAAGAATGGTTCACAAATTTGCCCCGAGGGAGCATTGAATCTTACAAACAGCTAGTACAAAAGTTCAATTTTCATTTCGCGAGTAAGAAGAAACAGAAGAGGTCGGCGACTCATCTGTTCAATATCCGCTAGAGAGAAGATGAAACCTTGAAGAACTTCATGGGGAGGTTCAACAATGAGACATTAGAGGTGTAAGAATTGAGGATCGACATGATCGTCAGTATTCTGATTCACGGGCTTAGGAAAGGACCCTTCACATCAGCGCTCGCCCGCGACCCTCCAAGCGATGTGGAGCAATTGATGGCCCTAGCTCAGAAGTACATAGATGAGGAGGAGATGAACGCCGTGAAAGATTCTGAGGGGAGAGAACGCGAACAAGTGACAGTGCGACCGTACGAAAGTAGAGGAGGAGGGAATAAACAAAAACCGGAGAAGCCTAGAGAGCCTAAGTACCAACGCAAGTACCACAACTACACTCCGTTGGCCATGTCTCGTGAGAAGGCGCTGACGATGGTTGAAAATGCAGATGTTCTGAAATGGCCAAGGCACACCAGGTACACCCCCTCTAAAAAGTTTTCTAACAAATATTGCAGATTTCATCGTGAGATGGGGCACAACACGGAGGAGTGCTTCCAGCTTAAGGATGAGATTGAGAGGTTGGTTAGGCAAAGGTACTTTCAAGATCGAGTTCCCCAAAATTGCAAGATCAGTAAGGAAACAAGGAGAAGCAGGTCGAGAAGTCGGGATCGAAATCCAGGCCCGTCGAGAATGGAAAAAGGCCCGCCTAGCGGAAACAATGCTCCAACTAAAGGAGTAATCTACACAATTGCAGGGGGCTTGAGCTCGGGTGATTCGAGCAGGACTAGAAAGAGATGCGCTAGAACCATGAGCTCGGGCAGAGAAAGGGAGTTCGTTCTTAAAGTTGAGGAGGAAGAAGCTATTTCCTTTGACAGTTCAGACAGACCGAAAGAGAGTGGAGACATGAACGACCCGATGGTCGTCAAGCTGGACATCGCGAATTTTACTGTTCATAAAGTGTTGATTGATAGTGGGAGCTCAGCTGACATTATATTTAAGAATGTGGTTGATAAAATGGGGTTAGAGAATGCCCGCCTTGAACCAGTAAGGACCCCCTTGGTAGGATTTGGAGGTAGAGAGGTAGCATCGCTAGGCACGATCGAATTGCCAGTATCAATGGGTGAAGCGCCTAAGCGAAAGACGTTGATAGTGAAGCTTTTAGTGGTCGATACCCCGTTCGCGTACAAATGTGATTCTAGGCAGACCAGGCTTAAATCTGTTCAGGGTCATTATCTCTACCTACCACATGAAAATGAAATTCCCAACAGACAATGGGGATCGGGGAACTAGCTAGCGACCTAAGGGAGGATCGCAAATGTTACAACCTACCGCTGAAGGGGGAACCCAGCCAGAAGAAAAGAAAAATCAAAGAAGACGTTGAGCCTCGCCCTTACGAAGCAGAACATTTAAAACCCAGCGATGAGTACAAGATGGTGTAGCTCGTACCAAATGAGCCGGACAAGACAACCCGGATAGGAGCAAACATGAAGGATGGGGAGATGGTTTCCTGAGGAGAAATGCTAACATGTTCGCATGGAGCCCATCAGATTTCACAGGGATCGATCCTGAGGTCATTGTGCACCGGTTGAACGTCGACCCGATGGCTCGACCAGTACAGCAGAGGAAGAGATCGTTTGGCAGTGACAAAAACGAAGTCATCAGACAGGAGGTCGACAAACTGCTTAAAGCCGGGTATGTATCTGAGATCCAATACACTAGTTGGCTTTCTAACATGGTACTTGTCCCCAAATCCTCCGAAAAATTGCGCATGTGCGTCGATTTTACAGATCTGAATAAAGCTTGCCCAAAGGATCCGTACCCCTTACAAAGGATCGACGTGATGGTAGACTCAATAGCAGGGTTTGAAATATTTTCGATAATGTATGCCTATCAGGGGTATCATCATATTCGCATGGCTAATGAAGAGAGAGACAAGACCTCATTCATCACTGACAAGGGGATCAATTGCTACAACATGATGCCTTTCGGTCTGAAGAATGCGGGTGTAACATACCAACGACTGGTAAACAGGATGTTTGGCGACCTCCTAGGAAAAAAGATGGAAGTATACGTAGATGATATGCTGGTCAAAAGCAGGAGGTCACAGGATCATTTGGAGGACCTCGCGCAAGCGTTCAGTATAATGAACTCATACGGAATGAAGCTGAATCTGGATAAATGCACCTTTGGAGTAGGAGGTGGAAAATTCCTGGGGTATATGGTTAGCGAACGCGGAATCGAAGCGAATCCCGAGAAGATCCAGGCTATCCTGAACTTATGACCCCCATCCACGATCAAAGAAGTACAGAAACTGACGGGAAAGATTGCCTCACTGAGTAGATTCATCTCGCTATCCGCAGATAAAAGCCTCCCATTCTTCAAAGTTTTGCGACGGACCAAGAATTTCGAATGGAACAGCGAATGTGACAAGGCGTTGCAAGAATTGAAAGAGTATCTAACAAAGCCCCTACTGCTCGCAAATCCAAAGGAAGGGGAAACGCTGTTTTTGTATTTGGGAGTATCTGAGGATGCGGTCAGCTCGGTGTTGGTGAGGGAAGAAGGAAATAATCAAAATCCGATCTATTACGTTAGCAAGATTGCTTTAAGGCGCTGAGTCGAGATATTCTGAGATGGAGAAGCTAGCCCTTGCTCTAGTTGTAACAGCTCGGAAATTGCAACCTTACTTCCAGTCGCATAAAGTGGTAGTGCTGATGAATCACCCCCTCAAACACGTGATGTCGCGACCCGAGGCCTCTGTAAGATTAAATAAATGGGCCGTGGAATTGGGGCAATATGATGTGGATTACCAACCTAGGACCGCGCAAAAAGCGCAAGTGCTGGCGGATTTTGTGACAGAGCTCTCCAGCGATCCCAAGTCACCTTTGGTTGCTGAAGAACAAATTTCGAAATGGATGCTTCACGTGGACGGTTCCTCAAACGCTAACAATGGGGGCGCGGGAATATTGATCCAAAGGCCCAAGGGAGTTGAGATCGAGGTAGCAGCTCGTTTGTCTTTTCCGGTGACCAATAATGAGGCGGAATACGAGGCACTCATACTGGGACTAGAGCTTGCACACGAGGAGATTTGGAAGTTTTATGGATTCCCAGTTGATTGCCCTGCAAATCGAAGGAACGTACGAGACAAGGGAAATGACAATGACGTTATACAAGGAGATTGTCCGACAGCTAATGAATAAATTTGATAAATGCTCAATTTTGCAGGTTTCTAGAACAGAAAATGACAAGGCAGACGCCTTATCCAAATTTGGAGCTGCAATCGACGGAATCAGAGATCGCAAGACTACAGCATTGTTCCGTGAGCGATCAGCTCTCGCGAGCAAAGCAGAGGTACAGATGGCCTCTGAAGCTAAGTCATGGAAAGATGAAATTGTCAAGTACCTTGAGGACGGTACCTTGCCTGCCGATCCAATTGCCGCAAAAAGAGTAAAGTTTCGAGCTGCTCGGTTCACCATGCTATCAAGTCAACTCTACAAGCAAACAGTGGATGGCCCCCTCTTGAAATGTTTAGACGAGGAGAAAGCCCTTTACGTGATGCGTGAGATCCACGAAGGAAGCTACGGAAACCACTCAGGTGCGAGATAGTTGGCCCAAAAAATCACACGGTAAGGATACTTCTGGCCAACCTTAGTCAAAGATTCTAAAGACTTGGTGAGGAAGTGCGAAAGTTGCCAAAAGTATGCGTCTCTGATACACCAACCTGCGACGCCGATGGAGCCGATCAGAATAGCGTGTCCATTCAACCAATGGGGAATTGACATTGTTGGGCCTTTTCCCCCTGCCCAAGCTCAGAAGAAATTCATCATTGTGGCAGTAGAATACTTCTCCAAGTGGGTCGAAGCAGAGGCCGTGGCCAAGATATTCGAGAAAGAAGTCATCAACTTCATTTGGAAAAACATCATTTGCAGGTTCAGAATACCCAATATTCTAATTTCTGATAATGGCACCCAATTTCAGGGAAGGAAGATTACAGAATGGTGTAAGGAACTCAAGATCGCACAACACTTTACAGCAATCGCGAACCCTCAAGTGAACGGACAGACAGAAGTGACTAATAGGACGATCTTGCAGCACCTGAAGACGCGCCTCGAGAGCAAAGGATCGTGGGTCGACGAGCTGCCTGGAGTTCTGTGGGCTTATCACACAACTCCACGATCTGCCACGGGTGAGACCCCATTCTGCTTGGTGTACGGAACAGAAGCTATCATTCCGGCAGAAATCGGAGAGGAATCTCAAAGAGTCGCATTGTATGATCCTGAAGCTAACCAAGGCGAGCGAAGCTTCGATCTCACTGTGATCGAGGAAAAAAAGGATGCAGCATACGCCCGCATCCTGCACCATAAAGGGTTGATGATGAAGAGCCACAATCGCAAAATCCGACCACGACAGCTTCAGGTGGGAGATCTCGTGTTGAAAAAAGTAGAAGCCTCCAAACATGTCGGCAAGCTGGAACCACCATGGGAAGGGCCATACAAAGTGGTCGAGATCAGGAAAAAAGGTACATATAGGCTACAAGATATGCAGGGACAAAATCTACCGCGCCCATAGAACATACAGAATCTGAAGAAGTTCTACGCATGAGCATGAGGGATCGCGACTTGGTGCCTGTGAAAGGCCATCAACTATGGAGAGATCGCATGCTGGTGCCTGTGAAAGGCCATCAATTATAGAGAGATCGCAAAAGACCGTCAACTACGGAGAGATCGAATTCTGGTGCCTGTGAAAGGCCGTCAACTGAAGAACGCTTATTCTGGTGCCTGTGAAAGGCCGTCAACTGAAGAACGCTTATTCTGGTGCCTGTGAAAGGCCAACTATGGAGAGATCGCATTCCGGTGCCTGCGAAAGGCCATCAACTGGTTGGAAAATGCTATTTCGGGTGCCTGTGAACGGCCAATGCCCGGTGATCACTATCCTGGAGTCCGTAGATTCGAAAGTTCGCGTCCTAAAGGTTAGGAAGGTCAAATCTCTTGTATTAGAAAAATAGCCTTTAATGCACAGGTCAATACCTAAAAGAACTTGTACGAACTATGAATTATTTCATGTGATTCTAAAGGATCGATCCATTTTTTCATGTTATATTATTTCAGAAGTTATCTTGTGTTTGTTGTTATCTATTATTGAGTCCCTCAAAACTCCACATGTCAACTGAAAAAGAGGAGTTCAATGAACTGCGATCTGAAAAAGACGCAGCCCAAAGTGCAATCTGAAAAAGATGCACTCCACACACCAACTGAAAAAGAGGCGTTCAACGAACTGCGATCTGAAAAAGATGCAGCCCAAAGTGCAATCTGAAAAAGATGCACTCCACACCCTAACTGAAAAAGAGGCGTTCAACGAACTGCGATCTGAAAAAGACGCAGCCCAAAGTGCGATCTGAAAAAGATGCACTCCACACGGCAACTGAAAAAGAGGCGTTCAACGAACTGCGATCTGAAAAAGACGCAGCCCAAAGTGCGATCTGAATAAGATGCACTCCACACGCCAACTGAAAAAGAGGTGTTCAACAAACTGCGATCTGAAAAAGACGCAGCCCAAAGTGCGATCTAAAAAAGATGCACTCCCCATGCCAACTGAAAAGGAAGCGTTTAACGAACTGCGGTTCGAGAAATGTTTGACAAAGACGACGACCTCAGAAAAAGAGCAAGAAACGTGCAATGAACAGGAAAGAAAAACGACAAGTATGCGAGTTGTCAAAAGATATTCCATTGATGAAGTTTCATTTACAAAGCTACATCACAAAACTATGCCCCTCAGGGTCAGCCTTCATATTTACAATTCAAATGTATCATCATAAGTATCAATGGGAGGAATTGTTCAAACAAAATCCAGATCAAGATTCTATTACAAAATGTGGGAAACCAAATTGCATCAATCATCAGCCTCAGCCTCCAGCTCTTCACGTAGAGCAGCGAACTCGTCCTCTTTCAGGTCGGGTTCAGCGGGATAGGGTTAGAGGTCGCCATCAAGTGTAATGTCCAGCCGACTGCGGTCAAATGACTCTTGGAATCCACCAAGCTTCTCGATTTGAGCCTCGTAGGTCTTATAGCCTTTAGCGAAAGAGTCAGCTGACTTGATCTCCATAGCAGTTGTGAAGGTGTCCGTCTTCAGGAAATCGCGGACAACAGCCATTCAGGAGCTTGCTAAGATCTGATGATGTTCTTCCAGCGAGATGCGACCAGCCTGGCCTTCGCAAATCCTTTCTGATGGCCCTCAACTAGGCCGACCTCCCGGCAAGCCTCAAATCCTTCCTTCTTACCTTCAGCTAAGGCGACCTCCTTGTCCTTCTTGGTTGTGTCAAGCTCACTCTCCTTGTCCTTCTCAATCAGAATCTGCATTTCGTCCACGTGTTTGAGATCCAGTCTATCCCTCTCGACCAGTTGCGCCTGGAGCTCCTTCACTTTCCTATCGGATAATATGTAGCTCTTGCGATAGGATGTGCATTTCATAGACAAGCTCCGGAAAAACGTTAATGCCTGCAAGATTAATTAAAGTTAGTTGGATTCGAACATCAGAGCTGAGCCAAGAATAGGAGATTACCTGGAACTGGGCATGGATCCCATACTCGTCGATTCGAACGGGATTGTTCGTCACCCAGGAACTTTGGTCGCGGAGGGAGGTGAAAGAGTTGTACAGGTCGAAGGCCTCCCCTCCTGCTTCTGTGGGCTGATGACTCCTAAAAGCTTCCCTGGTCTCCTCCCAGTGCAAAGCAAGCTGCTCCAACCTCAAGAACCGTTCGCGCTCGTCCGCCTGTTCAATCTTATCTGCAGCTTGGATTTCAAAGACCCAGAGGGTTCAGCTGGCTCCTTCTCTCTAGTGTCGTCCCCTTGCCCCTGCTTTTGTGAGGCACGCTTCCTCTTTTTCGATCTCTCCCCACTATCGCGATCGTGTTTCTCAGACTCACGCCCCTGACCTCCACTCACATTGTCCAAGTTCAACTCTAAGTCACTGGAGTTATATCCATATAGAGGGAGGGAGGGAGTCTCTGCACTGTCAACTTGAATAAGTTGACGATCGCCAGGGCTCAAGAACCGGAGCTCGCGAAGGGGCTGGTACAGGAGAGCTCGAAGGAGGGTCAGCAAGAGGAGCGACCTGTTTCCCCTTGGCCTTGGCCTTCATCTTATTTTCAGTCGCCTTCAGCCGCAGAGCATTACGGGAGCTCATGATGATACTATCTGCAGAGATCGAGGGGTGTAAGCAAACTCAAGCAGAATGATAAGGGAAACATCATACTAGAAATGAAAGATCACCTAAGGACTCTTCGATGTGGAGAGACGCTGGAGATAGCCCAAACAACTGCAAAACCTTCTCAGTGAGAAGCTTCTTGGGATCGTATTTATAAACAGTTAAACTGTTTATTTGGTCGCCCTCCAGCCCCCCTCCACTTGTCTTGGGAACGGGTTTATATTTACTCCATTCAGTTTTAAAGGGCCAGACACCCCTAGGAGGTTGAACAAAAATGTAGCGATCTAGTCAGGCCCCCTACGTTTGATTTTAAGGTATCTAAATATCTACAGTAAGGCTTGGAAGAAAGGTAGAAGAAACCCCTATCCCCGGATCGTTTGGAGGTGGTGAAAGAATATAAACTCCAAAAATTGTCAAAACTGGGTTCTATGTCGAAGTATTGCATTATTACAATGAAGAGAACAATGTGAGTAATAGAGTTGGGAGAAATCTGCATATGGCATATCTCCAGTTTATTCAAAATTGAGGCTAGAGGAGGAGCTAAAGGGAATCGTAATCCAGTGTCAAAATGTTTGATAGAAAAAGCACAGAAACCAGGGGGAGGACGGTGCATACGATCGAAAGCCCTAGGCAAGATGATCTCATATTCAGGGGGTATGTAGTACTTTTCCCTAATCTTGCGAACAGGGGTTCTAACGCTACTAACTACAGCTTCCCATGGGTTCCTAGCAAGCCTATCTTGGAATTTCTCAAGAGTAGAAGGCCCAGCTTGTTTATCAGAAATTTTAAAAATCTGGAACCTTTTGTTCCTTTTTGGAGAAGTGGAAAAGGAGCCATGACCAGACCCAGAAGGGGTCGCAGACGACCCGGAGCCAGAGCTCGAACCAGAATTCTAAAGCTGGAAGACATCGTGCCTTAGAACAGGATGGCTCAGGAAGCTGCAGATCGAAAGCGAACTCGAAGTTATAAAATCTGGTCGCTAAAAACTTATATGTGGGGTAAAGCAGAGCATTTGAATGAAGGGGGTATTTATAGACTCCTCCTTCTGGAAGAACGCGCCGCGGACCAGGTCACAGGATGATGCCACGTGTCCATCAGGGACGCCAATCGATGGACGCGACCGTTCGACTTCTTCAAAAGTAATACATTGCACTTTGAATAAGTGAGGGAGTAATGATAGATATCTACCACAATCCATGATGAAATGGAAAAGTACCATTCATTAAGGGTATTAAGGTCCTTTTGCCAGAGGATCCGCGCCTCTCTTAACAGGCAGGTCGCTGAGGACCCGACCCGGTTCGAACAACAGCCTTGAAGATCCGGACAATCACAACCGTCCGATCAGGACGCGAGCCAGTAGGATAAGACCACGTGGTCCAGTCAACAGTATCCAGCTGTGCTCTATAAATAGACCCAAAACGCCGTAATTGAGGGAACTGTTCTGCATTTATTGAGATCAAACTTTGAGATAGCACACTTTTCCCTCGATCAACCTAACTTGAGCGTCGGAGGGTCATTGTCGGGGACGTGCCCCACGAGCTCATAGTTCTTGTTTTATTCTCAGGGAACCCAAAATCTGATCTTGGAGGAGTTAGCCATCTGTGATGAGATCGAGTCTCGAGATCGCTGAATTCGAGCCGGATCACTATATATATAGAGAGTTTAATGCAATTTACTCTCTTATAATGTTGTAAATGAGTAAATTATTTTTGTATAAAAAATAAATAGCAATTTATTTCTTGATATTTTTTAAATGAACTAATTTACCCCATGTCTAGGGAGGTGAATTGCTTAATTTTAAAAAACATATAAGGCTAAATTGCTGCATTTTAAAAAGCACATGGACGTAAATTATTAATTTTTTTATAGGGGATAATTTGCACATTTACAATATCATAGGAGGCTGAATTGCATTTTTTTCCTATATATATATATTACAATCATAATTTTTATCTATATCTATATCGATATAACAAATAATATTTATTTATTTATATTATATAAAAGATTCATATATACTAAATATCTATCTATGTATATTATTATAAAAGAAAATCTTTTGTCGTACTAATTTTTAAATATGTAAATTTATCATTCACTTTTCTTTTCTCTTTAAAACATTTGATCAAATTAGTACTTTTAATATTCTTTAATAATTTCACATTATATTTTTTAGTTTCTCTTAACCACCCACTATTCCACATTTTTCTCTCGCTTTCACTTTTTTCACATTTATTATTATAACTATAATTAATTCTTTTCACAATTTTTTTTTTATTATCTCACACTAAGATTTTCTTTTATTCCCGCTTGAGCTGAAAAACTAGTAATAAATACCAAAATAATGTATATATTTGGACCATTCATCATATTAAATCCTAAACGTTGATTTAGATAAACTAATATGAATCGTCAGATTGATGATAACTAAGATTATTTGTGTTTACTTATCTGTGAACCTTTAACTCAGGCCATTGAAATTAATATTTTCTTCTAAGTTGATCTTTACTTCAAATTTATCTATGTAGCTCTAATTAGAAGCTTTTATAAATCTTCAAATAAATCCAAGAGAAAAAACTATTATCATTATACTTTATCTTATGCTCAATCAATAGGAATATGAAAAATCTTATATCAAGAAAACTTATTTTTTCAAATAGAAATAAAATGAGATCACAATTACTCATAATGTTAAACTCCCATTTTGAGTCTTTTCTTAACTTATTATTGTGGAATAAAGTGACCCTGCAAATGTAAAAAAACACTGCAAAAGAGAAATGTAATTGATGCAAAAGTGAATGATTAGAATCAAAGGTTTTTTACGTCACAACAACAAAAATTGGCAGTAGTAACTATAGTATATTGGAATCTCTTAACTCATATTATATGGCAATATAATATATATAGAATGATGGATGTATAATTTAAGAAAATTAATTAATTATATGGTAAATATATCATATTTGTATCTAATTAGTTTAGTTATGCTAAATTAATTTGAATAAAAAAAATTAAAATATGAATAAGATACACTTGTCATATTATTAATTTAATTCTACTAAATTTAATTTGGATAAAAAATTTTAAAAATAGAAATAATATATACTTGCTTTGTTTTTAATTTGTTTCTACTCAATTTAGATGCGGTAAGAATTTTTAGAGATACGGATGGTCTCCCTCTCCCGCGCTTGCTTCCAAGTTCCATTTAAGAGTATTAAGCGAGAGATACGAAGAGACAACTCTGCAGCTAGGAAGGAATTCAAGATCATACCCATCTTCCCTTTCCTTTTCATAGACATGCATACCCACTTTGAAGGTTTTTTGTTCTAAGAGTTTCTGTCACATTCTCAACTCATTTTGGCCAACAGGGCTAAGAGTAAGATCAGCAGTTCCAACTTCACATCGATTTACTATGGCTTTTTGGGGTATGTCATATTCAGTTGCTTATCTCTTTCTTTTCATTTTGTATTTTTAATTCGGGTTATTACAATGATACTAATGGTTGAAGATAAGAGTTTCATCAGTTGTTAGAGAATAAGTTTCAATTTTAACATGAGTTAAAAAAACAAATATTGGAGAAAGAAGATGTCTTTGTGTAACAAATATTGGAGAAAGAAGATGTCTTTGTGTGTTATCTCACTGTTCAAAGAAAAGAGTTACTGTTGTAGACATTAGTTAGTGAAAATGTTTCAATGTAAAATTACTGAAGAAAGACGATGTGTTTGTGTATTTGTTCCACTGTTGTGTGGATTTTCTTGACTTTTGAGTGTTTGTGTTGGACTGTTCCAATTTTCAGTTTTGTGTAAGAAGCTTGAAGACTGAATAACATCCCTGCTTTCACGTTAGAGAAACCTATGAATATATATATTTTTGTTTGTCCGACTTTATATCTCTTTGTTTGTTTGATTCACTGGTCGTCTGAATTTTCTTGACTTTTCCAAACAATCAGCGAAACAAACACTCCCGTCTTGAGTTATGCATGAGAAGATTCAAGACTAAATTTGCATAGATTTCTTTCCCGATTCAGAAATTCATAAAAATTTATTTGTTTGTTTGACTTAATTTATATATCTCTGTGAAGGAGTTGAGGTGAAGCCTGGGCAACGTGTCCTTTCTAACTCAGAGATGGCCATTATTGATGGTTGGCGGTGAGGCGGCAAAGGGGAGGCGAGGTGGTGGAAAAATGGGATTGGAGAAAATATTAAATTTTTTAAAATTCAGTTAAAATGATGTAATATTTGACAATTTTGAAAATATTAAAAACTTATTAAAGTATTAATTTAAATACATATACTGGTTATTTTAATTTAATACTATTTAATAAATAATATAATTTAAACATATTTTTTACTTTGTTATTTAGTATATATCCTTTTTATGATTAAATATAATATATAAAATCATATTTAAATAAAATAGTAATTTAATTTGGTATAATTTTATAATTTATTTTTACTTTTAGTTATATAAATATTTAAATTGAAAGGTGAATTTTAGGATATTAAATTTTTTTATTATGTTATTAAAATTTAAAATTTTTTAAAAGTTTTATATATTTTTTAAATTAATCAAATACAAAATTTATTAAAATATATTTAAATAAAATAAGTTAGTTTAAACTATATTTAATTATGAAAGAAATGAGCAAAATAGAAATTATATACTTAAAGTAACTCCAGAAAAAAAATGAAGCCCTTGCGCTTGAAAAATAGAACAAATTTAAAGAATAGCTGGGATAATAGTCGAAACAATGAAATTTCACGATGAATAGTTACCCCTCACGATAATATTAGTGAGGGTTGAATTCATCCCATAACATTTATAACACTAGTCTGCATAAAATAAGCTTAAGCATGCTCCACTAGCGCTAAGTATTGCAATGCTGTGTTTTATAGATGCGAAACGTAGGTCGTCAATCCAATTTTAGTTGGTAGGTTAGCAACGTAGTCGATTGATTGAATTGACTCATGAGAATCCTCATATGGAAGTTTCGAAGGCTTAGTCGGTGTTACTGAAATTCTAGATTCTGATAGTACGGAATTAGTACTCGAACTTGAAAAATTATGGCAGTCACGTGTATATGAATATCGCATCTTGGATTTGGCAAGAGGTGGCGTAGCGTGGGATACTCCAATTCCAGTGCAATTGAAGTATGTAGCGAGGATGATGGATTCCAAAAAAGAATTTAGGCTAAAATGCATAAAACTCCCCTATGTTTTAAAAAGTACGCCCCCCCCCCCCCCCACCATTTTAAAATATGCTAAAACTCCTCCTGTTTCTTAAACGTAGCTCAATTGCCCCTATCCGTTAAATCTAACTGACAGTGTTAATTTTTTTATAAAATGACCCTTTTACCTTACTTAATATATATTATTTCTCATTTTAATGACTGTTGGATTTTTTTGATCAAATATTAATTGTTAGATCTGATCAATTAATCTTAACCGCTAGATTTTCAAAAAAATGAAAGGTTTAGATTCAACAAATTATTTAACTTGTATATTCTATAAATAATTTAAAATTAAAAAATATACTATTATTAGATAAATATAAAATTAACTACCCACCCCCTACCACCAGTTGCCCCCCCTCCCCCCGCACCATCTCCGCCGGGGCGGCGGATCCTTCAAACCGTCGAATCTCCCCGAATGCTTTACCAAAATGAGTGAGGCCGGTCTAGTTAGAGTTGTCTTGAAGAGATGTGTCTGATGATGCTGGTCTGCGATCAAGATTGGATTAAAATACCACTACTTTTATTGCTATTTTAGTTTTTCAGTGAATCAAAGGCGGGGCATTGCCCCTCTTTTTGGACCCAAGGCACGCTCTGGTGGCCGATCCAGGCGGAAGACATTTTCAGGTAGGAGTTTTGTTGGGGCGGCACATCTATTAAAAGATAACGCAGGTGTCCTAACATGAGCTCAACGAGAATAGAAATCTCGTGTAATACAGATGGGTAAAAGCTTGTTTGATTCTGATTTCTAGTACGAATACGAACCATGAGAGCGTAGCCAAACGTTCCTTTAGACCTTCGGGATTTGGAGCTAGAGGTGTCAGAAAAGTTACCACAGGGATAACTGGCTTGTGGCAGCCAAGTGTTCATAGCAACGTTGCTTTTTGATCCTTCGATGTCGGCTCTTCCTATCATTGTGAAGCAGAATTCACCAAGTATTGGATTGTTAACCCACCAATAGGGAACGTGAGCTGGGTTTAGATCGTCGTGAGACAGGTAGTAGTTTTACCCTACTCATGACAACGTCGCAATAGTAATTCAACCTAGTGTGGGAGGAACCATTGATTCGCATAATTAGTTATCGCGCTTTGTTGAAAAACCAGTGGCATGAAGCTACCGTACGCTGAATTATGACTGAACGCCTCTAAGTCAGAATCCGAGCTAGAAGCGAAGCGTACGCCCGCCGCCCGCTTGCCGACCCGCAGTAGGTGCCCCCAAGGGCACGTGTCGTTGGCCAAGCCATCGCTGGCCGCCTTGAAGTACAATTCCCATCGAATGGCAGGTAGAATTCTTTGCAGACGACTTAAATATGCGACGGGGTATTGTAAGCGGCAGAGTGGCCTTGTTGCCACGATCAGCTGAGATTTAGTCGTTTGTCGTTTCAATTTGTCCCTCCCCCCTCCCACCTCTAAGCCCCTCCCATACTCCTTCTTTTCTCCGAAACGGCTCGGAGACTACCGACGCGCGAGCACATGCACCACCCACTGACCCCCACTTCGTGTGTCTTATTTTGCCTGAGTCTCGAAAAAATGGCAAAGTCTCAGATCAAAATTGGCCCGACACCCAACCCCCACAAGGTGAGAGTGTGCTCGCCCCGCGCTTCCGCACCCCCATAGGACGTGTGCCCGACAAGCATGGGTGCGCCGTACCAAGTCCCGCCGCCGCACAAAAGAGATGGTGTCGTGCGTGAAATAGCGAAAACCCAACACGTGGTCCCCGGTCGGGCCGTCCATGTCCGTTATCCCCGGTCGGCATGCGGCTCCCGTCGTCCATGGCCGTTGCCTTGCTCGCCGTCCGCATCCCCGAAAATGTGCCTGATAGTCCAGTGAAAACGCCGGCTGCCAGTGACCTAAGGCACGGCTGCAGGCCGGCAGGACGTTGCCTGCACGCGCCCATGTCTCCTGTCATCCGCCTGCACGTGCGCACGTCGGCATGGGCGGCGTCTGCTACCATCTACCCGCGAGCGCTGCGGCATCTACTATCGTCCGCCTACATGCACGCACGTCGCCAGGGGCTGCTTGCGCCGTCTGCCCGTGAGCGCAGAAGAGTTTTCTTCAAATCTGAATTTAAGTCCAACATTCAGGCTAACTACCATCATATTCTCCAGTTTTACCTCAACTTCTTCAATCATCTTAAGATTGTCGATTTTTACAATTCTAAATGTCTCTCATCAGTTAAAGCAGCATAAGTTACTAATTGACTATCTTTTAAGAATAGCATTCATACTTTCACTACGCTAAATGGTGGTCTTATCTGCACAAAATAATTGCCGCCCATATACTAGTGCCCATTTTTATCTAAATTTGAATATCTTCTCCATCCACTTATTAGTTTTAAGTTCATATTTGTCCAACATTTCCTCCATGCACATATTCTTCTTCCTCCTCAAAATCATTGATGTAAGAATTGAAGTCCTTGGGGAAACTTGTAAAGCATCCAAATACACTACTCAAATGCATAGTTGTATTTTGATTAGATACGCCAAATGCACAAGCAACAGCATATGTTAGGCCATGTCATTGTCAAAGCTTTCTCCATTATTGCATCTTGATCTGTAATGATGGTTCTAGGTTGTTTTCCAGATATTGCATAAATAAATAATAGTTTGCTTATGGTGGTTTACACCATCAAAAAGAGCAAATATTTTTTCCTATAAGTTGTAATAATAACAACAACAACAATAAAAAACGTCATCGATAAATTATTTTAGCTATTAGGTCTTCATCATTGAATAGCATCAACCAGCTACATTTGTTGCAAGTATTCAAGTAAATCTAACGCCTATCTTCATTTTCATTGTTCTTTTCCATCGCAAATAATTTTTTCATCTTCAAAAATAAATCTAACATTTTCAGGTCCACCTACTTGTTTCGAGATTAAGTACTATCCCACCCTTGATGTTATCCCTCAAGTTACTTATATCATCAGCTTGTAGTGTTTGTATATCCATTCCACGTCTTTGAGAAAATGAGTTTTATTTGGGCTAACAAGATCATGATCGTTCCGATCAACAAATTAAAAATTTATACTTCCCAGTATAACGACCATTAATTCTCATCATGCACAAATACTAGTTCTTGTTTTTGGAAGACGAAATTTAACTCTCTCATTTCTTTTATCTTTTGTACCTGCGACCTTGGCAAGCACAACAAAATGCCATATCGATAACAGGGTATTTTTATGAACAGTGTGCTTTCTAATACCAAATCCTGTAACCCTTGTATATTCATTTTAAAAGTTATAAGCTCCTTCTTCGCTCTGAAACTTCATACCGATTTTTGAAATTTGCTCTTATGAAATGATTGAATGACATTTATTTATTAGCTTTTATCCACTATTATTTTCAAGAAATACAACGTTTTTTCTCGTTAGGGCAAAAATCTAATTTATCGAGTGGGGTAAGATCCACACAAAGTAATAGGCTCCATATCCTACATAGTAGAAATAAAATATAATAAATAGTTATGAATAAATAGGATTGGTGTTGAACAATTCGAAATTGGAATTGATGACAACTGTTGTGGAGGCAAATGGATAAGTCTGCCAGTATTATTTCTCTAAAAGTAAATCTCTATAATTACTTTACATCAACAAAATCATAAAATATCTTAACATAATCGTACTGTAGTTTTTGTATATAATCAAAGTAAGAGTAATTGAAGAAATTAATTTTAAAAAATTCAATATTGCAGCATTCACTTAGGACTTGTTTACTACAAAGAAATAGCTTGAATTGTGTATCCAGTCCAAGCTAATTCAACGTTTACTACACACCAAGCTAGCTCGATCTTGATAAACCCTATATAAAAAACAGTAAATCACACTCCTTGTCCATATAATATATAAATAAATGTTGTGTTATTAATCCGTATTTAATTCAAATCTATATTCAATATTACAGATCCGTCCTAATCTATATTTAGTTCAAACCCCGCCTTAATTAATTTGATAACATTTGAAATAATTTATTTTTGAATATTCATTTTATGTTCATAGTTTTTATTCTAATAAATTTAGTTTACAATTAGTTTATACAAAATAGGTTGATGTGTTTTTTTATTTTCAATTCATGCAATAAATTTGATTATAATATTTTTAAATATATAAATATTTATTTTAATCAAAGAACAAAACTTGACAAAATATTTAATCTTATGTCCTTTTCAAAATAAATTATATAATTATTTAGGTTGCAGTTCATAGGAAACACTACAGGATTTATCGAGTTACTATTACATAATTAAGAAAAACTCGAGTTCAATAACTATGACTCATTGACTATAGAGTATTAGAATTGGGATAAAAAAATATATATATGTTCTACACAAATTGAATTTATGTCTAATTTGATAGCCGCTACATGTAAAATAATATATGAAATATCAAATTCTGTTTATATTTTGTGAAATTAATCCATTTTAGTTTATGAAGTAATATCTAATTAATTGATATTAGTATATATTTTTCGACCAATCAAATGATGCCAAATGTTAAATTATCATGTTTTCGACAATTAAAATCATATGGTCTAAAATAAGAAAGTGTGACTTAATAATGTGGAAATTAAATCATATGTGGAAAAATTAAGGAAACAGATATCAACCAAATTATGAAAGGTGAATCAAATCGTGCTACTTCGATAAATAATTATGGCAGATTCACACGCATTAAGGGTGAGAATTAAGGCGTCCGTCACCAAAATTATCAAATTTAAATTTCTAATTCATGATTGAGGTGATAAACTCACGATATTAACGTTATTGAACACCACAAGTCAGCATTCATGAAAAATCGAAGTGTTGATCCCACCAAGAATTAATCTTCAAATCCAGATCACTATTTTCCAAGTTATTGATTTTAATTCAAGATCTAATGAGTTGATAAGAAACCATGGAACCAGCAAAATTGAAGGTTCGAATCAACTTTGAAGGAGATGAAATGTCAAAGCTTTGATTTGAGAGACTCTCTTTGGAGGGTGGGGGGCACTGAGTTGCAGACGTGATTTTTATTTGTCTTGCCCTAATCTACCATAAATTTTCTCCAAACCTAAAACCCTAAATATTAACTCACCCAAAATTATACTAAAAATCAACAAAATTGAAGAGAAAAACACGGTAAATTGTGCGACAGGAGAGTGTAGCAAGCGAGAGGATGTCTCTACGAGACGAAGCGCTGCATCATCCCCCCCCCCAATCGAAGTGTTGATCCCACCAAGAATTAATCCAATCTTTCCATAAGCTTACAGATTTGAATATTTGATTTTTATTTTTTTTTTTTGTGATTTTTGTGATATTTTTAGTATAAAATGGGAATGAATGTTAAGTTTGTTGTAGTTCGTTTAGGATTTTGTTGGTTTCTTTTATTAGTAAGATATATGTCCCATATGAACTTGAACACTATGAATCTTGTTGTTTGGTTAAATCGAGTTAAATGGAGATAGACGAGGACAAATTCTTGTACTCATACATATTTTTTTTTTTTTTTGTTTGATTCGGCAGAAAAGGGGCTAAGAGAGCTACAGGAGGCGATTTGAACTTCAACCGTCCTAGAAGAACGCCACCAATTGCACCAGCCGGAGGAGGTATTAACATTAGACACCCATCCCTTTTGCAAGAGGCCATCCAAGAGTTGCAGTTTCACTTTCACAACGACAGATGCCACCCCTCCAACATCGTTTTAAGGTCATTGACAAGATGGCCAAAAGTATGTGGCCATGAAATATTTGGAGGATGCACTCAATACAAGGAGAGAAACTGCCGAGGCAAGACTGGAACATGATGCAAAGAGGAAGGAAAAAGTGTAATAGCCCATAATGGATCATTGTTGTTTTTGAAAAAACTAATTTCAAGATTGAAACTCAATCATTTTGTATTATGCAATCGGCATTCACTGAAATGCAGAAATTTGTGTTTTGAAAGTCAATTCATTTTGTAAAATCACTGAACCTTCAGTTTGTTGAGTTCAATCAATGGCTCTTTTGATATAATTCTCTAACTTGCTATTTTGAGGTCGACATGACAGCCATTAGCTTGCAAATTAAGTTTTGAGGTGCAAAAATGTTGGTGTGAGCCCTAACTTCCATTCCTCCCTAATAAAAGCATTTTTCTCCCACCAAACAAGCCAACACGTGCACTATCTAATGACCATGTCACTCTTTCGTTAAAAATTGGATGAAAAAGTAGCTTGGGACTAATATTGAGAATTTTTTAAATCGTAAAGAACTAAATGTGAGAAAAGTCTAACAAATAGGACCAAATTAATATATGAGACAAAAAATGCAATTTTTCTTGTGATTGTTCAACTCGTCATTGACGTTGTCATAATTCCTTTGCATTCAAATTGATCACTTTCAGACAAGTTATGACGGAATGAATTTATTACACTTTATGCAAATAAGTTCAAAGTCATAGATCCAAATATGTACTATGTAAACATTTGTATGTCTTCGTTAGAGGTGAGTTATGGTACATAAAAATCATGGAAAATTAGTAAAAGATATTTAAGAAAACTAATAATATTTATTTTTCTACCAATATTATTCTACTCATGCACATTCAGAATTAGTAAAAATTGTTTAAGAAAATTATCAGCTCTAATATGTTTTTTATTACATTTATGTTTTCTTTCATCCAATTAAGTAAATATAATAAAAACTTAAACTATACATACGCATCGAATATGCTTCAATAACTAACAAAAAGATAATCTTATAGACAATACATAAACTCTGCAATAAAAATTGTTCCGGCTAAAAAACAAAAAAAAACAAACGTATCTTTCAGACATCCTATATTATTACAAAAACAAACATAAGTAAATTTAAAAGAAGGGATAATTACACTCCCCTCTTTTAAAATTTGGTGTAATTACACGTAGATTTTCTGTATTTTAAAAAATTATATTTAGTACCCTTGAGGTATGCTTCGATCCAACAAATAAGTCCCTTCATCAGTTAATCAAATTTTATTGAATTTATTAATATTAATAAAAAATCGAATAAAAGTCTATATTTATCACGATTGACTTATTATTGATTTATTGTAAGTCAAATAATTTATATGATCAAATTATCCTTCTACATCTTCACACATTAATACATATGATAGTATATTTTTACTGTTATAAAGGAGTTTAGACCGAAAAAAAAGTTTTTTTAACTTGCAATAAGTCAATTGATGTTAAATATCAATTTTTATTTAACTTTTTAATTAATATCAACAAATTCAGTGGATTTATAATAATGGATGAACCTATTTGCTAGATGGAAACAAATATCAGGATTACTAAATATAATTTTTTTATCATAAAAAATCTATTTATATGTACCAAATCTCACGAGAGGGGAGTGTAATTATCCCTTAAATAAATTCAAACAAAGCAACTACTACATAAATCCGTGCTATTTATTAAGGCACAAAGTTATAGAGTAATTAATTTGAAAAACAAAATATAGAAGGTCTAAAATGCAACTTTACTCTTTTTTTTTGGATAATTATATTTACACCCTTTAACTATGGCTTGTTTACACAAATCATCCTTATCTTTTAGATTATTTTACATACACCCACCAAAATATCATTATCACCACACAAACCACCCTTTACTTTTTCAAAAAATTATACACACACACCCTCTAAAAATGTTAGCATCATTACACAAACTGTCCCTATTTTTTTATGTTAGGGAGAATTTATATAATTATGCAAAAAATAAGGGTAATTTGTATAAATAGATCATCGATTATGGATGCAAAAAATAAGGGTAATTTGTATAAATAGATCATCGATTATGGATTGTAAATATAATTATCCCTTTTTTTTAAAAAGTAACTATATCTTTTAATTAATTGGTTTTGTCAATACTTTTTTATTCGTGTACATTTAAAATTAATTTATTTTATTAATTTTGACCAATTATTCATTATCTTTTTTATTTGATTAAATAAAAAATAAAATAAAATATTACATTACGCACACATAGCGAGTCAATAATTAATAAATGTGATAATTACGCTCTTATTCCTCAATTTAGTTTAATTACATGCAAACTCCTTTTGGTTTGAAAAATTATATTTTATTTCAATTTAGTTTAGTCAGAAAAAATTTATTTCACCTACAATAAATTAATAATAAGTCAATCAAAGGTAATTTTTGAAACCCACACCATTGTTAGAATCAAAGAATTAAGTGGGTAGTAGGTCAAGAGTGGTTCTCTCTCTAGAAAGAATTCTCTCTAGAGTGCCTCAACCTTGATTTGCTCTTAACGAATCTTCTTCAAGTTTCTGCAAATTTTGGACCGATTAAATGCATCTTCTTGCGTTGCTCTTCGTTTCTACTGAATGATTTTTTAGTTTTGAAGCCGTCTTGCCAGCTGCAAAGCCTCCACCAACTTGTGTGAAACAGTTTTTGCTGCCTTCCAAATCTCAGCCGCAGGTTCTTTGCTTGCTGTGCCGGCGAAAGTTTCCTGCAAACTGCAGCTGTTTGCTGCTACCTCTGTGCACCTTCCACCATTTTCTCCAGCCATAATCATTCCAAGTGGTCAGAGGGTTCGAATTTTGAATTTCTGGTGATCGGAGGGGTTGAATTTTGAATTCTAGGTGCTGCATTTTCTGCCCTGTTGCTGCCATTTTCAATATTCTACTACCGTTGTGCACCTTCCACCTTTCTCTCCGGCCAAAATTCGGTGGTCGGAGGGTTTGAATTTTGAATTTCTGGTGGTTGGAGGGTTTGAATTTTGAACTCCTGGGTGCTGCAATAACTACCCTACTATTGCTATTATTCTGCAGCCGTTTCACACCCACTGCCTGCCATGGCCAAAATCAAGAAGCTAAGGAAACCTGTGGCGGTTGCTGTTGCATGCTAGCACTCCGACCAGCCACCGGCAAGAGCCGAATCTGCTGCTGCAATCGTCCGACAGCCGGCCGACCAGCAACCTGACCCCAACACCACTTCCGGTAAGGTTAATCCTTCTGGTTTTAGTGATTTTATCTCTACCCCCTCCTTTACCACTAAGAACGATGCACCGAATGCAATTGCTTCCCGGTTGAAAGATACACAACCGAAAATAAATCACGGGCGAAAGAGACACAACCGAAAATAGGTGCCCCTGCTGAAAATGCTGGCAAGAAAGTCTCTTTTGCGGGCTTGTTCAGCATCAACCGTAAGCTCACCGATAAAAATAAACTCTCCAAATTTGCGGTTGATGATGGCCCACTCACCTTGGGGTCCAATGACTTGCTTGATGTCCGATCCAAACTGGGTTTCTGCCTCGTCGGCTACATTGCCGGCAAGTTCCCGGGACTGAAGGCGATTCGTGCACTTTCGCAATCTTTGGGATCCAGCTTCCAACAACACGAGAGTGGCTGGTTAATTTTTCGATTTGAACGCGAGGAGGATAGGCAGCGCATCTTGGCCGGTGGGCCCTATTTTGTCTACGGTCGGCCCCTCCTTTTGAAGTATATGCTGGAATGCTTCGAATTTAAGGAAGATGATAAAAGTCTCATATCGATTTGGGCCACACTTCCATCACTCCCCCTTGAGTGTTGGCATCCTAACGCCCTCGGCAAAATTGGTTCGAGACTTCCGTTGCCATGGACTCATTAACAAGATGGAACGGGTCTTATACGCCAGAATCCTAGTCGAGGTGGATGCTTCGAAGAAACTCATTGATCAAGTAGAGTTTGTTTTGCCAAACAGTGTAACCCGTAAGCAACTGGTCGTGTACGAGTTCACGCCCAAGTTCTGCACTGCTTGCAACAAGTTTGGGCACTTGCATGAGGCCTGCCAAGGCCCTCAACAACATGTCGTTCCTGCCGCAGCCGCTCCCGTTGCTACATCTGTTAAGCCGGCAGCCAAACAAGCCTAAGCCTGCCGAATGGACGATGGTGCAAAGGAGAAACAAGGGCAAGGCCATTGAGACCGTGAAACCGACATCAGAAGTGCATCGGCCGACTTCTCCACCGATCGGCAAGGTGAAAAAGGGACAGCCATCTTCAAAGGCACCGCAGCTTAAGATGAATGAGGTACCCCCGCCGGTTTCGAAGGCATCGCAGCCAATCAAACTTAGGACGAATGAGGTGCCCTCACCGGCAGATTCAACAAGCTCATCATCAAACCCTGATTCCCCGACATCCACACAGCATGAAATGCCAGGGGCTAAGACAGCTGATTTTACATTGGAGGCTAGAAAATCGAAGAACCATTGTGGAGGGGAGTCCCCTCCTCTATCCTTATGAAGGTTGGTTTTTGGAACGTGAGGGGCTTTAACCGGCCTCTCAAACACAATGAGGTAGCCCACCTCACCAAGAATAATGAGCTTTGCCTCTTGGGCATTTTGGAGACAAAGCTTGCAGCATCTATGATTCCGAAGATCCTTAGTTGCTCATTCCCGAGATGGTGCCAAATCAACAAATTTGACACCATTGTCGGTGGACGCATCCTTGTGTTTGGAACCCAATAGTTGACATTCAACCAGAGGATATCTCGCCCCAATTGATCCACTGTCGTGCCACGAATAAGTCTTCTCAACTCTCCTTCTATATCTCATTTACATATGGCCTATATTCAATTGTCAATCGAAGGAGTATGTGGGAGAAACTTACAGATTTGGGACAGACGATGAGCATGCCATGGCTCATTATGGATGATTTCAACTGTGTGAAATCTCCCGAGGAGAAACAGCTTGGAGTGGCCCCGACTTGGTATGAACTCAAGGATTTCGTGGACTGCTGTGTAGCGCTTGGATGGCTTGACGCCCCCACAACGGGCTACTATTACATATGGTATTCCAACAAGGATAGCAACCCGGTGTGGTGCAAACTTGATCGGGTCCTCTACAACAACGAATGGCTCGATGCCAATTACATTGTGGCGCCCACTTCAACCCACCGGGATGCTTATCAGACCACTCCTCAGGTATTATCACTATCTTCAATCATTGTCCCACTAAGCCAAAACTGTTCCGCTTTTTCAATATGTGGGCAGGCCATCCAGGCTTTTTTACTACTGTTGAACAACGATGAAACTTGAATGTGGAGGAAACGCCACAATTCAGCCTTTGTAAGAGACTGAAATCACTCAAAGGCGCACTGAAAGCTTTCAATACACAACACTACAACCACATCTCCACCAGGGCCAAAGAGGCTGACCTTGCCCTACAATATGCTCAGAACCAGCTTGAAAGCAATTCGAGAGATGTAGCGCTTTGGGACTCTTAGGGAGATCTCAGGAGGAAGGTCATTTTTCTTGTTGAGGCCGAACGGCACTTCTTCTACCAGAAAGCCCAAATCCACCAACTCAAAGAAGGGGACCGAAATACCAAATTCTTCCACGATATGGTGAAAAGGAACGCTACTAGAAACTCCATCACGGCAGTCACTAGAGTTGACGGGAGTATTATCACTACTGCCGAGGATATTGCCCAAAAGTTACTACGTATCACTTTTGGGCACCGAGGCTCACACCATCCCAGTCGATGACGGTGTGTTCGATTGGGGGACCTAAACTCTCCTCCGAGCTTACTGTGGAACTTTACAGGAAAGTCACGGCACTGGAGGTCAAGAAAGCCATCTTCAATATTAGCGAAAACAAGGCACCCGGCCCAAATGGTTATTCATCATGCTTTTCAAGAAAGCATGGAATGTGGTGGGCGATCAAGGATGCAGGGCCGTCTTGGATTTCTTTAGGAGTGGACAGATGCTACGGCAACTCAACCACACCATCATTGCCCTCGTGCCCAAATCAGAGCATTCCACCTCTGTTGCAGACTACCGGCCGATTTCGTGCTGCAACGTCATCTACAAGGCCATCACGGAAATTATCTCACACCGGCTCGCCCCGCATTGGAGCACTTAATAGACTGTTGCCAAGCTACATTTGTTGGAGGACGCAATATCATAGACAATATTTTCTCGGCCCAAGAAATGGTACAGCAGTACTCGAGGAAACGAATTTCACCTCGATGTACTATCAACATCAACCTTCGTAAGGCATTTGATTCGATCTCATGGACATTTCTCTCCCGAGTACTCCACGGGTATGGTTTCCCCCAATGGTTTATATCTTGGATTATGGAATGCGTCTGCACTTCTTCCTTTTCAGTGGCTTTGAATGGTTCCCTCCACAGGTTTTTTTCGGGGAAGAAAAGCTTAAGGCAAGGAGACCCGATGTCGCCGGCCCTCTTCCTTCTTAGCATGGAATACCTCTCTCGACTGGTCAAGAGGAAGACTTCCAACTCAGACTTCAACTATCATCCAAAATGCGAGAAGTTAAAAATCACGCACCTCCTCTTTGTTGACGACCTGATGCTTTTCTCTTGAGGAGACCTTCCATCTATCCACGTCTTGATGGAATGCCTGCAAGAGTTTAAGGACGCATCCAGCCTCTCCATCAATACCTCCAAGTCATGCAATTTTACAATGGGAGTCCGGAATGAGGAGCTAGACAAGATTCTCGCTCGTACAGAGCTAACGAGAGGTGAGATGCCAATCCGGTACCTTGGCATTCTACTGGCGCAGATAGGCTTTCAGTCAACAACTACTCACAGCTTGTGGATCAAATTGCCAATTGCATTTCGAAGTGGAAGTCCAAATCCTTATCTTATGCAGGCCGATTGGAACTTATTTGTTCAGTTATTCAGGGCGTGGAGTGTTTTTGGCTCTAAGTTTTCCCTCTTCCAGCGGCGGTCATTGAGAAAATTCACCGACTTTGTAGGAATTTTCTATGGAACTTTAGGAGGGCACTAGTCGCTTGGGAGGAAATTTGCCATCCCAAGGAAGAAGGCGGTCTCGGTATTAGGCACATTCAATCATGGAACGTTGCGCTCCTTGCACGCATCCTATAGAACATCCACTGCAAGGCAGACATGTTGTGGGTGCAGTGGGTCAACGGTATCTACCTTAGAGGTGCCTTGATTTGGGACTGGAAATCGAAGCAGGGGGATTCCCCACTCCTTCAACTGCTTTTGGATCGCAGGAGGCAGCAATTGAACATATGACAGGATGGGCTACCACTAAGGGTCTCCAAACGTCGAAAGCATATGAGTACTTCAGGCCCAAACTTACGAAACATCCTTGGAAAGCATCTATCTGGAAGGCTTTCATCCCACCGAAGTACTCATTTATTATGTGGCTTGGCCTGCGCGGCAGGTTAGCAACAAGGGACAGACTTGGGTTCTTCCATGAGGAGGATTTGTGTTCACTTTGCATCAACTCCAAAGAATCGGCTAAGCACCTTTTCCATGAGTGTCCGTTCCGCAACTTCGTTTGGTCACAAATCCGAAAATGACTTGGGATTAACCGACGTATGTCCACCCTGCACAGTGGGGTGAAGTGGCTCAAGAAGGAGAAAACTGGCTCCTCCTTTCATAACAAAGCACAACACCTAGCTTCGGCATGCACGGTCTACACCCTTTGGAGGCATCGCAATGAAGTCATCTTTGAGGGCGCAAAATCGAGTCCCGAGGGGCTTATTATTTCAGTCAAGATCACAGTGTATAGGCTCCTTTTGACACTTTTCCCACACGGTTTAATTGCTCTTTAAAATTTAGCGTGGGTTTTTTGTATCTCTCCGAGTATGCCCGGAGTACACTGTAAATATTACTGGATGAATGAAAACTTACATTTCACCCAAAAAAAAAGTATTAAGTGGGTTATAGGTTACTGATTCAACCGTTGAGTCAACCATGGTAAGACCAATGACGTCATATTTATGACATAAATAATTATTAGTTTAAAAATATTAAATAATAAACAATATTAATATACTTAACAATCTATTTGTTTTTCAATTTTCACTGTTTTTCTTTGACATTAATCGTTCAATAGGATATATAATATAATAAAATAATTTTAAAAATAAACTAATAAAGATAAAATACAAGAAATAATACTACATAATGTCAAGTATAACAAAAAATTTGATACACTAAATTATCATAAATAATCAACAGAAATAGCAAATCTGAATTGAGAAGAAAAATTATGATTCTATAATTTGAAATAACATAAAATAGTTATACTTAATAGAAACTCTCCCAATTTAGCATAAATTGCACATTTTCATAAATAATCTATTATCATTTTGTCAAAAATAATATAAAAAAATTATGGTACTTAATATAAACAATTAGGAATGGCAATCGAACATGATTTTCTGGGATCCCGACCTTAACCCGCCCCGAATTGGGCGGGTTTGGTACTGATATTATCGAGTTCGGACCGTGTTCGGGTCCTAAAATATAGGAACCTGCCTGGTTGATGGATTACGAATTTTGTACCTAACCCATCCCCTAATCTAACTTTTTAATGTTTTTTATTATTTATTTATTCGTACAGATTACATTATTAATAGAAAATTATGATATTATAGATAATTTTTTTAAATAAATAATTTTGCATATATCCAACTCTATATAAAATACCAAAAAATAAAATAGTTGGATGTATTATTTCTTTATATAATTTATTTTAAATAAAAAAAATTATGCTAAATTGCCTAATTTTATAATGATATTTAGTATTTGTGATGTTTATAGGATTTTATACATAATTGAGAGATTAAATAGTAATTATTAGAAAATTTAAATTTAATTATAAATCAATTAGTAGCACCCCCTTCGCTACAAAGGCAATATCTACCCTAAATGTCATACTTATGGTAATCCCTATGTTTATATATATCTACCCTAAATGTCATACTTATGGTAATCCCTATGTTTATATATATAAATGCACATAATAATCTAATCTATATGCATACGTAGCCCCAACGTCATAACGGGCATAATCAACCTATAACATCATATATGCACATCAAACACCACAAGTAGTCCGTTACAAGTAATCTCCATGCTTACGTTCTCTTTATACAAGCAAAATATGATTTGTATTCTAACTAACAAAGAGAATAAAACTGCATACTAGCTCGACCTGCCGGAATATAGCATGTAGACCTACCCTTCAACATGCAGACACCTCAAAAATCTACTTCCGAAAGAAAATGTCAGCAGATGTATTAAAATTTGAACGGAGTAAATTGAAGCTCATTATAATATTTGAAAGCAAATTATATTAATTAAGAAGTTAAGTATGACACAATGAGAATTTTGTGAAAGGATTTAAAATTTAAGAAAAAATAAATAAATAAAGAGTAAGAGGGGTGGCAGCCACCCCATCGCCTCACCATTAATCTATATTAATAGAAAAAATAAAGTGGTTTCATACTCACAAATGATGGTTAATGTCACCGCGACACTAATTTTTTATAAAGTTAAAAATGCCCTTCAACTAATAAGACTAACAACAGTAGCACACAGTACTTGTGCACATAATTTTATTGAATACAATACCAGAATTATTCATATTTTTTTTAACACATACCACTAACAATTGGAACAAAATATTTTATTTAAAATAATCGCTCTTACAAAAAGGTCATACGAAGTGAAAATAATTGAGTTCTAGGAGCTAAAGTAAAAAAAAAAAAAAAAGTTTATAAATTAAATCTTTATTTTCACAAAACGATTCAATTTATACATGTACTCACTTTTCATCTTTCACCTACATAAATAGGAAAAAATTAAAATAATTCCAATTAAGCACAACAACATTTTGTAAATATGAAACAGTTATCGAATTATACCTTAAATTATGAGTGATATAATTAAATTCTAATCTATGCATTAAGTTTAATTATTTAAATTTGATGAGAAGTTATTAACCCAAAAATAATTTTTTGCAAATTATCTGATAATTAGAGTAAAACCCATCTTTCTTAAACTCAAGCTTCAATAATTATGAAAATGTCCAAAATATTATAAGGCATAACGCAAAGTCTTGGAGATGAACTCAAAATCCGCAGCCAACTCTCAACAGAAACTAAAACTCAAGGAATGTTGAAATGGACTTTGGAGAGAGTAATTAAATTTGAAATGCTGAAAATTAACAATATGGCGTGCTTCAGCTTCTAACCAATTCTAATCTTCGCATTAAACTCACACACAAATCACAATCACATACAAATTTAGATTTTAATTTATATTATTATATTATTTATTAGTTCATTTATTAAATATAGTTTATATTGATCAATGCCATATTTAATCAAAATACTTTATGAGTTTGACTATGTAAATTAGTGTTGAATTAATAGACCAAATATGTAATTTTCGTTTAAAATCACTTTAGTCCCTCAAGTTCATTTTCTGACTTTACCATCCCTAAATTTTTATTTTTGTCTCAGTTTGGTCCCTCTAACTATTTTTTGGGAATAATGTGGTTGGAGTTTGACTTTTTGGAGGGTAAAATGATCAATTTAAGTTTGATTTTATCATTTTAGTCCTTTAAATTTATAAAATTATCAAATTAGTCGTTTTTTAGAAAGAAAACTATTTTTTTCGATAAATATAAATTTTATTAATTAAAAAGAAAATTATTTTTTTATACTTTTATATGGTGAATATGATGTATATCTTATATGTAAAATAAAAACATTGTGAACATAATGTTAATGTATTGCTTAACACAAAATAAAATAGTCTCTCTTTTTTTCACTTTCAAAAGTAACCAAAAATTTAAAAATTATAAATAAATTTTATAAAACTTATCTAATCTAAAAATATAATAAAAAAATTTAAGTCGATTTATAAATCTAGGTCTAATAAAATTAAATCTTAACAATGTTATTAAATATTAACAGCTACGATTTTGAAGAAAAAGTTGATGGAATCTACTTTTAATTAGATTATTTGGTGGATTTCAAATATATATAAGATTCATTATAAGAGTTTTTTATAGATCTTTTTCTATAAAATGTGACTATGTATTTGGAAAACCTCTTAAACTAAATTTTATATATATGAAATCCACCAAAAAATCTAGTTATAAAGTATATTCTACCAACTTTTTTGTTCGGAAATCCAGACATTTAGTAAATATTATTAAGGTTCAATTTTTTAGATTAATCTTGAACTCTTAAAATAAAAAAATTATTTACTTAGGTGTTTCTTATTATATTTTCATATGAGATAAATTTTATGAAATATAGTCATAATTTTGATTTTTTTTAACTACTAAAAAAGAGATTGTTTATTTTAAGTTAAGCAATATATTATTATTATGTCACAAGAGTTCAAAGTTTTCATTATTCACATAAGATAATTCCAGCATAACGGTATAAAACAATGTAAAAAAGTTACCTTTTTTCATATAAAAAAGGATTAATTTGATAATTTTACAAACTTAAGGGACTAAAATGATAAAATTAAACTTATTGACCATTTTATCGTTCAAAGAGTCAAAACTCAGTCAGGTTTTCGCCGAAAAATTATTAGAGGGACAAATTAAGACAAAAGGTAAAGTTTAAAGATGCTAAAGTCAATAAATGAAGTTGAGGGATTAAAGTGATTCAAAATGAAAACTTAAGGGACCAAATATAGTATTCACACAATACAATATCACATTTGACTTCAAAAGGTTATAGTTGGTTAATTGAATTACTAGATTTATTAGATTTAATCGTTACCATAGTTAATTTACTCAATTTTATCGGGCCTATTAACCAAATGTGTAATTATATGTATTGGTATTTAACTAAATTATATAGTAACGAGAAATTGATAGAAAAATCATAGAAATATTCGAAAAGTATATTTAAGCAATATTATGGCTATCGGAAGAAAATATGAGACTTTTATAATAATTTAAGTTAGAAATTTTATTGAGAGCATTAATTATAAACATAGGATGGGTTTGATAAAACGAACTCTGGTGAACAAATAGATTAATTAAATATATACTTGAAAAACTTAGAAAGTCTAGTTATTTAAAAAAAAAAAAAAAAGTGGAACGAATAGTTGAATTTTGATATAAATAGAATATAAAAAGATTGGTGGAAAATATATGAATATTATATAATATTGTATTCAAAATTTACGATATTTACAATGTATTGATTATATATACAATAATCTACTATAGGACTTGAGGATAAAGAAGAGGGTTGAGTTGCTCCCTCTATTAGTGTGACAGCTTGAACTTTGAGGTAAGTATAGTTAATTATGTATATATGAATAAAATTTATTAGATTGTTTATATACTTGATCGTGGATGTTGACTATTGGTCTGAATTACCTAGAGATCTGTGAAATTGTTATTGTATGTTTACCGATGGTGTTGTTGTACAGAAGTCAAGTGAATAATTATGTGATATTATAATTGATTGCCGAATGAAATCAAATGAGAAAGTTCTTGACGAGGAAATAAATGGTGAAGTTAATGATGTTGATGTGTGAATTGGAATAAAAGACTGCTTACCTAACTTGGAGGGGGCATACCGCAATGGCTTATCATAATGTGATTAATGACGAGCTGTGTGCTGTCATTGATCAGTGGAGATAATGTGACATATCATACGTGCTGTGTGATATGAGTCATGATGAAATATCATACGAGTTGTATGTTGTGTGGTATCAGTGATGATGAGGTATTATACGAGCTATGTGTTGTGTGATATCGGGAAAAAAAAAAAAGTATTGTGGTTGAGATGATGATAGCTGGCAAAGGCCATTGAGCGATGCACCCCAATTTGGTTAAACATGGCCCTAAAAAAATAAACGATAACATCAAATACTATATCGTAGTTGAGGTTCAATTCTCGTATTAGTTTTGCATGGCTATGGGCATTGAGTACTTTGTGATGGTGTCATCGCATGAAATTGGTCCTTTATTTTACAGGCTAATTAGCTATATTTACTGAGTTGAAAACTCAGTTTTTGCCACGTACTTTTCAGGATATAATTCGCAGTTGTTATAAATATGGCCCAAAACCGGAAGCCCAAACTACAAAGCCCACAACTCACTTGGAGGCCCACCCGACTACCCGATCCAACCCGACTACCCGACCCGAGTATCTCACTTATATACCCTCTTCTCTCAAAACCCTAATCAGTTTCTTCTCTCTCTCTCCTCTCTCCTCTCCCTCACTCCGCCGATTCACTCTCCCTCTTCTTTCTTGCCGGTTACCGAATGGCGGTTAGAATCGCCACCGTCCGGCGGTTTTCTGAAGCCAATCTAATGGCTTCAAGAAAACCCCCAAACGGTTGTGTTCCTTCGGCAGTTACTTGAGACTCTCTATAAAAAGGGGATTTCCCTCTTCCCGCTCTGCGCGCGAACTGAAATCTGTTTTCCGATACACTTTCCCTTTCCCTTATCTCTGTGATATTCTGTGTGTGGGTTTCCGGGTATATTGACGGGTCTTTGTGATTCGAGGTGTTTCTTGGGTGATTCGGGTGGAGTAGCCGTGAGTTGTGAGGGCTGGTTTGGGAACGGTACTTTGTGGTGACCGCGTCCCTTTTTCTCTGGATCTGGCTTTAACCTGAGCCACTTTCAAACAGTGCTTTTATATTTCCCTTCCGTTGTATTGTTTACGTTTCCGCAAGCTTTTCTTTTCGGGTTGTATTTTAAGGAGTTTATACTCCAATAAGTGTTGTAATAGTTGATAGGGCTTCTCTGTGAAACGACGAATACCACTGGAGGGTTATACCCTACAGTGGTATCAGAGCCGATTCTCTGATCTGCGCTGATCCTGGTGGCGGTAAACTTTCGCATAACCCTTCCTCTGGTTTCTCATTCCTTTCTGTTTTTTATTTTTATTACTGTCGTTGTTATTCCTTTATATTACTCCTGTTAGCCGCGGTAAAACCCCCTAATATCCCTCCTGGCCGGACCCCTGAGGTCGTCGGGTATCTGGACGGGACTTAGGCTGGTGAGCCTCGGTTCTACTACACCTGCTTTTAATTTCTGTTTTATCTACTCACTGTTAATACGTCTGCGAATCTTGTGTTTTTCCTGTGGATGTTTGATAACTGATTTATTGCTGTTATTTCTGCTATTCCGTATACAGTGTTGCCCTTTATCTGAATAATCTTGTGATTTCTCTTCTGCCTACTCTGTTTCACTTCCTTGATAATTTTGAGTTTCTGTAGTGCTGTGCAAAAACTTGTTTTTAAAATTTTACTGTTTCGGGATCTTTTCTGTCTTATTAAACCCCTAGACTGTTTTTTCTTCAAAAATTTTTTTTTAATGGCTGGGTATAGCCTTCAACCATTTGACGGAAAAACCGACTTTTCTATATGGCAACAAAAGATGAAAGGCATCCTTATTCAACAAAAAGTTTTTAAAGCCATTGATGGCAAATACGCTGAAAATATTTCTGAGGAAAAGAAATTAGAAAATGATGAATTTGCATATTCCTCTATTGTTTTGAATCTATCCGATACTGTTTTACGAAAAGTCGGAAAACTGGAATCTTCTAAAGCTTTGTGGGATAAGTTGGAGGAATTGTTTACTGAAATCTCTCTTCCTAATAAACTGTTTTTGCTGGAAAAATTTTTTCATTATAAACTTGATTTGTCCAAAAATATTGATGAAAACCTTGATGACTTCACTAAGCTAATTCAAGATATTAAACTTGCTGGTGACAAATACATTGATGAATATTCCCCCATTGTTCTCCTAAATGCAATACCTGAATCTTATTCTAACGTGAAAGCAGCTATCAAATATGGTAGAGATAGTATTAATTTAGAAACTGTAGTAAATGGGCTTAAGAGTAAAGAACTAGATCTCAAAGTTAATAAACCTAGCCAAAACCATTATGAGATCAATTCCGTTAGGGGTAGAACAAGATTCAGGAACTTTAATTCTCGATATAATAGTAGGAGCAGAAGTAAAACTAAAAACAATAGAAGTAAGTCTAGACCTCGAGAGACAAACCTTAGAGATGACAAAATTAGAGATAGACGATGCTACAATTGTGGAACCAAAGGCCATTATATAAAAGATTGTAGAAAACCTAGACGTGAGAATAGGGATAGAAATTATGATGATAAAGAAAAAGTCAGTAATGTGTCTATTGAATCAAATGGTGAAGTTTTTGTTGTTTATGAAGCAAATTCTGTGAGTACTTTTGACATGCATGAATGGCTTATAGATTCCGGTTGCACATTTCATATGAGTCCTTTCAAAGACATTTTCACAAACTTAAAATATGAGTATGCTGGTTTTGTTTCAATGGCAAATGAGAAAAAAATGTGAAATCAAAGGTCTTGGTGACATCTCATTATGTTTTGATGGTTATAAAATGCTTTTGAAAAATGTCAGATATGTTCCTGACTTAAGTCACAACCTCATATCATGTGCTGCATTAGAAGAAAATGGTTTAGAAGGTAGGTGGGGCAAAGGCCTCATGAAAATTATGAAAGGCTCATTAGTGGTTTTCAAAGCTGAACGAAAACGGAATCTTTACATATGCACCGCATCTTATGATAACCTTGCTGCATCAGTCTCTGTGTGTGACTTAACTTCCTTATGGCATAAGGATTAGGCCACATTAGCCAAAAAGGTCTTGATTTTTTAAAAAGAGATGGTGTCTTAAATGATAAAATAGATAAACTGGATTTTTGTGATGAATGTGTTATGGGTAAACAGCATAGAGTACAATTTCCTACCTCCCCATCCCCAAACCCATCGATGTCCCCATGTATTTTAGACTATGTGCATGCAGATGTTTGGGGTCTTAGTACTGTACCCACCCATGGTGGAAATCGCTATTTTCTTTCTATTATTGATAACTTCTCTCGTAAAGTTTTTGTCTTTCTTATGAAACATAAATCTGAAGTTTTTGAAAAATTCAAAAATTGGAAAATCTTTGTTGAAAATCAAACGGGAAAAAAGTTGAAATCTCTTAGAACTGATAATGGGCTTGAATTTTGCAACAAAAACTTTTCTGATTTATGTGAAGAATTCGGCATTAAAAGGCACAAAACAAATCCTTACACACCTCAACAAAATGGAATTGCTGAACGCGAATCGCACACTACTTGATAAAGTTAGATGTCTATTGATTAGTTCTGGTTTACCGAAATCTTTTTGGGGAGAAGCTGTCTTAACTGCTGCACATCTTATTAATATGTCTCCCTCTGTGCCTTTACTTGGAAAAACCCCTGATTTCATATGGAATGGAAAAATCCCTGATTTATCAGCTTTGCGTGTCTTTGGGTGTGCTGCTTTTGTTCTTCAAGATTCTGATAAACTTGATCCTAAATCTCTTAAGTGTGTTTTTATTGGTTAGCTTTTGTTCTTCAAGATTCTGATAAACTTGATCCTAAATCTCTTAAGTGTGTTTTTATTGGTTATCCTGAAGGTACTAAAGGCTATAGACTTTGGATTAGGAGTCAACCAGGGTTTAAAGTGTTAATTAGCCGGAATGTCACGTTCAATGAAAATGAAATGCCATGCCTAGCAAAAACCCAACCTATAGAAACAGAATCGACCTTTAACAAAGTCAATTTAGAGGATAACCAAGAAGGGGAGGAATTAGGAAACCATCAGGAACAATTAGGGAACAACCAAGAAGTAGAATTTTCAGAAACTCAGAACCCATTAGATAACTATCTTCTTACTAGAGACAGAGATAGAAGACAGACTAGAAAACCAACAAAGCTTAGGGATTTTCACACTAGCTTTAACACCGAACTTATAGAACCTTCTAGTGTCGAAGAAGCCTTAAAATCAGAAAAATGGCTTAGTGCTATGAAAGAGGAAATGAAATCGTTGAAAGACAATAAAACTTGGGTTCTTGTCCCTAAACCAGAAAATGCCTCTATTGTTGATTGTAAATGGCTATTCAAGATAAAACAAGAAAATCCTATAAAATACAAGGCTAGATTAGTTGCTAAAGGTTTCACACAAAAAGAAGGAATAGATTATAATGAAATTTTTTCACCTGTTGTTAAATACACCACTGTTCGCATAATACTTGCCCTCACTGCGCACTATGATTGGGAATTAAAACAAATGGATGTTAAAACTGCTTTTCTACATGGTGATTTGGATGAAAACATTTACATGCATCAACCACTTGGCTTTACTGATATCTCTAAACATGATTATGTGTGTTTGCTTAAAAAATCGCTTTATGGGCTGAAACAATCCCCTCGCCAATGGAATAAAAAATTTGATGAGTTCATGTTATCTTTAAATTTCACTAGAAGCCAATATGATCACTGTCTTTATTTCAAGCATGTGCATGATTCCCCTATATTCTTGGTATTATATGTCGATGACATGTTAATTGCTAGTCCTAGTTTACATCTTATATCTACTTTACAAAGAGATTTATGCAAAGCTTTTGAGATGAAAGATCTTGGCAACGCAAAACAGATTCTTGGTATGAATATTGCTAGAGATAGAAAACAGTTTCTTATTTCTCTGAATCAAAGATCATACCTTTCAAATGTTCTTAAAAAATTCTCTATGGAAAATGCAAAACCCACCTCTGTTCCCCTGGCAGCCCATTTTCAATTAAGTAAAGAGCAATGCCCCAAAACAGTTTCAGAAATACGGAAAATGGAAAATGTTCCTTACTCAAATTTGATTGGTTCCATTATGTTTCTAATGGTGTGTACTAGGCCTGATGTAGCCTACTCTATTAGCTGTCTTAGTCGTTTTATGTCAAATCCCGGCCCCCCACATTGGGAAGCCTTGAAATGGTTACTAAGATACTTACGTGGATCCGAGAACATTGGGATCATGTTTTCTAAGCATTCAAATGATACTCGATTGGTAGGCTATGTAGATTCGAATTATGCAAATGATAGAGATAGCCGTAAATCCACATCATCTTATGTCTTTACTTTTTGTGGCTCATGCATTAGTTGGAAATCCCAACTACAACATATTGTTGCATTATCCACTACGGAAGCTGAATATATTGCTACTACTGAAGCTTTTAAAGAAGCTTTATGGCTTGATGGACTGATAAAAGAAATTGGTTTCTCAAAAGAAAAACTTGTTATCTTTTCTGATAGTCAATCTTCCATTCAACTGTGCAAAAATCCCGTTTTTCATGATAGGACTAAGCATATAGATGTAAGGTTTCATTTCATTAGAGATATTGTAGGGAGAGATGTAATCAAACTTGAAAAAATCAGCTCTGAAGAAAATCCTGCCGACATGGGCACCAAATGCTTGCCCGCTGAGAAATTAAGTAAGTGTTTAAAATTACTACACTTAAATCCTAACTAAATCTCTGCTGCCTTTAGTCTTCTGTGTTGCAGGTACACCCACGGAGAACTTGTTTTTGGCGATGATGAAAAAGACCAGATCCAAAACCCCTGACCTACCCATTGGGTATTTGGTCCACGGTGGGGTATGTTATAAATATGGCCCAAAATCGGAAGCCCAAACTACAAAGCCCACAACTCACTTGGAGGCCCACCCGACTACCCGATCCAACCCGACTACCCGACCCGAGTATCTCACTTATATACCCTCTTCTCTCAAAACCCTAATCAGTTTCTTCTCTCTCTCTCCTCTCTCCTCTCCCTCACTCCGCCGATTCACTCTTTCTTTCTTGTCTTGCCGGTTACCGAATGGCGGGTAGAATCGCCC
>NW_011628109.1:0-5900 GCF_000512975.1 Sesamum indicum | reverse complement strand
CTTTCCCTTTGCCATATCTCTGTGATATTCTGTGTGTGGGTTTCCGGGTATATTGATGGGTCTTTGTGATTCGAGGTGTTTCTTGGGTAGTTCGGGAGGTGTAGCCGTGAGTTGTGAGGGCTGGTTTGGGAACGGTACTTTGTGGTGACCGCGTCCCTTTTTCTCTGGATCTGGCTTTAACCTGAGCCACTTTCAAACAGTGCTTTTATATTTCCCTTCCGTTGTATTGTTTACGTTTCCGCAAGCTTTTCTTTTCGGGTTGTATTTTAAGGAGTTTATACTCCAATAAGTGTTGTAATAGTTGATAGGGCTTCTCTGTGAAACGACGAATACCACTGGAGGGTTATACCCTACAGCAGTGACTCATCTAGCTAGAGCTTAAGCTGGTTGTCAGATTTGTAGTTGGATCAACAATATCAATTTGAATCAGGAGTTCTAGCTACATATTTACAAGAATATTAAACTATGACTGAATTGGTATCTTAAGTATTGTAATAGCTAGAAACACCACTTTTGTCTTTTTCATATGTTATAGTGAATGATATTATATTAAGTTTTGATGAAGTATTTATTCGTTTGAGGTA
Source organism: Sesamum indicum (assembly GCF_000512975.1). NCBI lineage: Eukaryota > Viridiplantae > Streptophyta > Magnoliopsida > Lamiales > Pedaliaceae > Sesamum > Sesamum indicum. Next base: position 5,316 of record NW_011628109.1, on the reverse strand, counting down.
TATATAAAATATTGATTATATCATATGTCTACGAATGGGGTGTCACAGTATTAGTAATAGAAAAAATTATTTAAATGTATCATTTGTATTATATTACTTATTGAGAAATTAAAAAAATTAGATGAATTTTGTTTTGTTTATATTATATAATTCATTGTATAAAAAAAATTATGTTAAAGTACGTACCTAAATCTAAAATGATATTAGTTATTAAAATAATAAAAAAAAATAATTGATTGTATTCTTTGCATTATATAATTCATTTTAAATCAAAATCTATATTAAATTACTAAATTTAAAATGATATTGCTTGATAAAAAAATAAAAACTTAGTAGAGTGTATACTTTGTCTTGTACTATTAATTTTATATTGAACATCTAAACTAATATTTAGTTAAATGTATTCTTTGTATGATATAATTCATTTTAGATTAAAAAAAAAACTATGTTAAATTACTAAATTTAAATTAATTATTATTTAATTAAAAAATAAAAATTTAAATTGGACAAAACATGGCGGATTTGCTGGGCGGGGTGGGGATTTTGGCTGGGTATGGGTTCGGGGTTAAGGAAGCAAGGCGGATCTAGGATCCAGGCAAACCCGCCCCGTTGCAATCACTGTAAATAATACACAATTTAGAAGACAAATTAAAGATTTTATCATGTATTTGTACTTGATTATTGACTCTTCACGTTCAATCAACCCAGTACCGGATCATACGGTTCACTTGTTGAACCACTGAGTTAACCAATTTTTATTTTTAAAAAAATAGTTTTTTTCCTCCTTCGATTTCTGGTTTCAACTGGTCTGTTTTGTGGCCCAATTGATGATTCGAACGGTGCGATCATCCGGACCAGATCAAAATATTTAATCAAGGATACATATTAATTTTTATTAAAAAAATTTTTGTTAGTATTTAACAAATTCAATTAATTTAATCAATTAAATATTTATTTGTTAAATAAATACAAATTTCAAAAATATTATATATAATTTTTTTAAATCACCTTTAATCAATGTGTAATCACATCAAATTCTAGAAAAGAGAAATGTAATTATGACTTTGATAATTTACGATGCTTCAAATCTGATTCTAAATCTGGGGTTTGGTCTTTTGCTGTCTACTTCGTAGGATGCAATTGTTTCCCACTCCAATTGTTTCCCACTCCAACATATGTGTCATAAATGGCTGACAGGCCCCAGGAATAGCAACAAATGCTCCAACTCTGCTGTCACTTCCAAAGTGCTTTGGGAGACTGAAAAGATAGCAACAAATCAAACTTTTCAAACTACACTTAATAAACAAACCTCTCTACTCCCATTCTATTCCCTTTTCTACTTCGTAGGATGCAATTGTTTCCCACTCCAATTGTTTCCCACTCCAACATATGTGTCATAAATGGCTGACAGGCCCCAGGAATAGCAACAAATGCTCCAACTCTGCTGTCACTTCCAAAGTGCTTTGGGAGACTGAAAAGATAGCAACAAATCAAACTTTTCAAACTACACTTAATAAACAAACCTCTCTCACCAACCTTCTCTACTCCCATTCTATTCCCTTTTTGCTGTTTTTTTATTATAAATACTTCTTTTAAATAAAAAATAATTACATCGCTTTTAAATTATGAAATGAATATTATTATCTTATTATTGTGGAACTTTTTTAAAAAATATATTTGGAAAAGATAAAAAAAATAAAATTAAGAAAATATTAGTTCATAAAAATATTTTAAAGAATTTTACAAAATATATAAAAAGTTATGATTCCTAATAAAAGTTATTTTCCTGAGTTCACTACAAAAATTAGATGAAATCATGGGAGTTAAAACAATAAATTTATTATTAGACAGACGTTAAGATTAAAAAATATTTATAATTTCTTAAATAATAATAAATAACTTATAACTATGTCAAATGTCAGGAAGGTAGTTGTTATTTGTCCTATATTATTTATGAAGAGTTAAATGCCAAAAAAAATTGATGTTTATATTCTTTGATAATCTTTTTAATGAAAACAAAAAAAGCAATAAACCCCCTAAAATTTTAAAGAAAAAGGTTGTGATCCCCTAATGTAAAAGGCCATATTCTTTTTTTTTTTTTTGTGGGGAGGGAAACTTTTGAGATAACATTGTCCTTTTTTATTATGATTCAGGGAGAATTCTTACTTATTATTATTTTCATATAAATAAATTATTTTATTATGACTCCATAATTTTGATTTTTTTTTTAAAAATCACTACTTCCCACATCGGTAGGTCATACCATCATTTTAGAAAAGAATTAAATACATTTTATCTTCTCAATTATTATTGGTAACATTTTATCCTTCTAAATTAATGAATATAATACTTTTCCCTTTTAAATTGTTTGATTGGACTAACACGAAAAGAAATATATATGATTTTTTACTATAGTTAATTACTAAAATTAAAGTAGAAAATGATGGATGAAACTAGTTAAATAATTGTATTATTCTCAATATATTTAGTATTTTGCACTTAAATCATCAATAAATTATTTTTTAATTATTTGTTTAATAATTGAATAATTTAAATTAAAAGTAAAAATGATAAATTGATATATATTAGATACACAGCAAATATAATATCCCCAAAACCTCATATATACTTTTAAAAAAAATTGACAATATAAATACTTAACCAAAATTTAAACACTTCTTTTAAAAATATATATGTATATATATTCATACTTTTCAAAGAAAATATATCTAAAAATTAGATATGTGATTACTTAATTTTATCTAAAAATGTAAATAGTTAATAATATAATTTTATTACCAAATTCATAATGTATTTTACATGAAGGTTTTTGCATACTTATTATCCACATTCATTACTTAGATTTGAGTTTGTAAATTTTAATAATTTTTAACTTACTAATTATATTTTATTTTATTAAGAAATTAGTTTTCAATTAAGAAAAAAAATTTAAATGTAAAATACATAATGTTAAAAAATAATCCTTATAACTACAAATACATATATAATATAAATGAAATACTGTCTAGAATTTAATTATAGGAAACTAAGTATTACACTTATTACTTTAAGAAGTAAATGCTATATCAAAAATAATTTACATTTAAATTTCCTATATAATCCAATTTTTTGTTAATACGAGTAAATTCAGTGAATTTCGATTGACGGAGGAACTTATCTGTTAGACGGAAGCAAAATTCACAAATACTAAATATAATTTTTTAAACCACAGAAAATGCTCGTGTAACGCCAAACTTTAGAAGAAAGGGATGTAATTATCCCAATTTTATCAGAGGCCTATTACCTTTAATCCTACTTTAGAAGAAAGGGATGTAATTATCCCAATTTTATCAGAGGCCTATTACCTTTATCCTACTTTAGAAGAAAGGGATGTAATTATCCCAATTTTATCAGAGGCCTATTACCTTTAATCCTATATATAGAGAGAGGGGGGAGGGCAGATTGGAGGGATATGGATTCAGGAATTGAATGGGGCAGTAGTATGGCAGCAGCATGGGGAATAAGCAGAAAGGGAGTGATAGAAGGAGCAAAGGAAGAACTGGAAATCCTGGAAATGCAGCACCCCAACAACTTCCACACTCTAAAGCTTGAGCTCAGAGCGTTCATCTCTGACCTTCATCATCACTCCCACAACAACGCTGCCATCTCCACCGCCACTCAAGGTCACCACCACCACCCTCCTAATTTCTCCGTCTCTTCTCCCCATACTCTCCTTTCTTTTGCAGATTTTCCCTTCACGTCTTTATAATTTTAATTTAACTATTGAATGAACAGAGTCTTCATCGAGCAGGAAGCTGAAGAGGAACAGCGACGGTAGCGGCGGTGGAATGATGAAGAGGAGGAGGCGCAGGACTGATGCAGTACTGGAGAGGGCGCAGCAATGTCTTCATAAAATTCAACACCTGAAAACCAGCTTATGTTAGTAGTTGTAATATGGCAATTGATCTCTACTGTAACCAAAGAAAAAAAAAAAAAGTGTTTGACGACGCCTTCAATTTTGCATTTAAAAGTAGAAATGACAAATGAAACCAGTACAATTAGATACCATGTGTTCGACCTGCGGAGGAGACCGGAATAGTAGCGGGACGAGAATGAGTTTGCGGTGGGACAATAGTAGCGGGGCAAGAATGAGTTTGAGGTGGGGCGGGACAGGTTTCAGGTCCAACAACAACCAGGACGGAACAAGTTCCATGTGGAATCAGGACAGCTCTGGGATCCGGCCAAATATATGCTCCCTATAAATTGAAGAAGGCATGTCTATTTTAAACTAATCAATCACTGTTAGTATTTAAAAGTTGCATGATTGATCAGTGATAAAATTTTCCGGCATGAATCGACAAGGTAATTTTGGCTCACTGCTTGTTTCTCCCATTCTTGCTTCTTGCTTGGCATTCATTCTCATAGCTCCAAACTTCAAAGACGTGACTGATAGAACAGTAAACTGTTGTGCTGTCACAAATACCTGCAAATGTAAAAAATAAAGCATGCCTGGTGAGAGGATCAACTCCAAAGATGTTGGAGAAAATTAGTATGATTTTCAACTGAAGCATAGATAACTGAGTGCCCTGGATTTGCGCTTGCACAGGCAGTCACCACTGTGAGGCTCATCTAATTCTCCCTCCCCAAATGCAAACTTAGACGCAGGTTACAAAAGCATAAAAATGCAAACTTAGACGCAGGTTACAAAAGCATAAATAACTAAAATTTTTAATGCAAAAGATACAAAAACAACGTAAAAGCATCAGATAGTAATTGACGAAAACGAATAGCATCATAAAAAGTCTGACGGACATCAACAAACAAAAGGGGCACTTTTATGCCAATGAGAACAAATTAGTGGTAACTCGAAACAGTTTCTTGATCTAAATGAATCAAATTGGCACATATCATCTATAGCCTAGCTATCATTACGAGTTATGATATCCATGTTCTGATGCTACACCGCAGTATTTGTCACTCACAACAAATATCACGTAGCCAGGGCCCTCATACACTCATAGCATATCGCCCTTATTTTACATAACATCATACAAACTTCCAGAAGTTATGAACTTTAGAACACATTATACACAACATGTTGCTGATCAGTTTTTAACTGTTATCTAATTTACGGTTTCAGATATAGAATAGATTAGGGATTCATTAGTGAACGCTTGTCGAAGCGGAGCTCTGTTCTGGCAGCCAAAAGCTTTGAACTGATTTTGCCTCTCATTGGATGATACTCTACTTTAACTGTTTGCCATGATAACACTTGCAACTTTGAAGCCAAAGCATGAGGCAAGGTGAAAGACATGA
>NW_011628108.1:123612-129954 GCF_000512975.1 Sesamum indicum | reverse complement strand
TTTGTGTGGTATATTTGCTAAGTATAATAATAACTATGAGTTAGTATAAAAGGGAAACAAACTTTTTTTAAGAAAACCGTGCAAAACAGTTAACTTTTGAACGTACACTGAATTCAATGAAACTTGACCCAATCCCAGTTCTAGACCCAAACATTTTTATTGGAATTTGCTAAGCGTAATGATACTACAAGTTAGTATAAAAGGGAAACAAACTTGCTTTAATAAAACCGTGCAAAACAACTAAATTTTGAACGTTCTCCAAATTCGACGAAACTTGACCCACACGTTGGTCTAGACCAAAGCATTTGTGTTTTAATTTGCTAAGCGTAATAATGACTACAAGTTAGTATAAAAGGGAAACAAACTTGTTTTAATAAAACCGTGCAAAACAGCTAAATTTTGAGCATTCTCAGAATTCGACGAAACTTGACCCAAACGTAGGTCTAGATCCAAGAATTTGTGTGTTAAATTTCTAAATATAATAATAATTACAAGTTAGTATAAAAGGGAAACAAACTTGCTTTAATAAAATCATGCAGAACAGCTAAATTTTGAACGTTCTCAAAATTTTACGAAACTTGACCCAAACGTAGATCTAGACCCAAGCATTTGTGTTATACATTTGCTAAGCGTAATAATAACTACAAGTTAGTATAAAAGGGTAACAAACTTGCTTTAATAAAATCATGCAAAACAGCTAAATTTTGAACGTTCTCAGAATTCGATGAACGCGCAGTCCTTCATCGCTCCGACACAGTCCTTCATCGAACGCGCAATGCACAGTATAGTTACATTAATTACTTAGTATGTTCAATACTAGCTTCCATTAATTACGCTATGAACAATGATGTGTAAACTGCTGAAATGTACCTTGAAGTATGGGTAGAAATCACGGTTACTTGCCACTCTCGGATGTGTATTCATAAAATCCGGACGAGTTATTAGCTCTGGCGCCATTGCGCACAAAGCAGAAAGCATACGATGGAATCTACGATGAATAGTCTCCAGTGAGTGTTGAAATCGCTCCATATTGTCGCGGTGTCTTTTATGCATGCCGACCGTCTGCATGAAGAGTGCAACCTCCTCGATTGAGGTAACCCTGGACGTCTGACCATGCGGCAGTAACCCTCTAGAAGTTAATGCATCAACCAAAGCATAGAAGCATGGCTTGGTCATGAGAATATTGTCAAAAAAACGTCCTTGGTGTGGGGTTGTCATTATCTCAACAACCTACTCTGCTCCCTGCAGTGCTGACGTGTTACGTGGAACATTTTTCCTAAACAATTCTGGGCATATTATGTCTCTAAATGTGTAAAATTCCTCTGGAACATCAGATTCGTTACTTCCTGGAGTCCCTGGTGTCCCTGGGTTGTCGCCTGCGGAGTTAAACTCCAAATCTCCACCAACATTCGAGCTGGCCATATATCCAGTGGTTGATGTATTTCTAAATAGAAACATGCAAAAGTAGTGGGTAAGTTACATACAGTAGACGTACGATGGATAAGGACATGAAACTAATTAAAATTTTACGAACTTGGTATGATTGCAATCTAAGTAAACCATACTGGCATAACTATGCATAAATTAACTAGTTGCAACACAATATTTTAACCACCGGGCATTACATTCACTTGCCCAACGAATACAACCAGTGAAGTTTATTTTCGTCATTAAGACGTAAGAAGATCGTGCGTGTGCTGTGACTGTGAAAGCGCTCTAACGCGGTGGTGAATATAATGTCCGGTAGATCCTGAAACTTTGTCAACTCATCTACGCACCGCTCAATCGATTTAGTAGCTTTGGGCCCAGTGCGGTCAATCTTCCCTTGCAGTGATTCATTCAACCTATCCATTGTCTCACACTTCTTAGCGTGCAACTCACTAATAGCACGTCGGGATCGACGACCGCTTCCAGATGGACCAGCAGACACAGGCGCTGATCTCGATGAAGAAAAGAATTCTTCCCCGAACGTCATGGGCTGTGATTGAGAGAATGCTGTATCTTCGTACTCGTCTCGTGATCGACGGGTGCCCGAGTGAGTGCCGTCCATTTCTTCGTCATCTACATTGTTGCTGTTATGGACAGTTCGGTGTTGCTGAGATGATGAACGAGCGAGCCCACCAGTTGCAGTGTTCCGTGAGAACATTTGAGTGCATAGGTCAAATCGTTGAAGGCCACGCTGGACAACTTTTTTATAGTCTGGATTTTCCTGCAATCATTCATCGATTGGCAGGACATATTATTAGTTTGTGAAAGAGTACGTTTGTTGCAGGTAAGAGAGCCTTCGTGCACGTTAAGTGAAGACAGAATGAGAGCACAATATTTTTATTACCCGATACAGCTCCTCCAAACGTCCTGCCTCGTCTGTTATGGTATTCAATTCTGGGTCACACCCCCATCCAATACTCCTGCTAAGAATGTCGTTCAACAGACGCCAAGCACGACGAAGTCTGTTAAGTTTTCCTTTTACTTGTACCGGCATAAACCGACAACCTTGACCCGTAATTGAGTTCATTCTGTCGGTTATACGAGCCCACACCGAAGGTGGGAATGTGGAGGATTGGAGTCGATGTGTGATGAACTCCTCGTGCATTAATTCAATGAATACGCATTCCATTTCCGAGTTCCATACAACTTTATCATACCGAGATGACTGGGAGGAACCAGCGTCGTTTGGGTATTGCATCTTTGTGGGTTTGATTATATATGACAGTGTCGTAAAAAATAAGCACGATATTTAAACAATGCTACAGTTTAAATAATATTTGAAAAAAGCAGAAAATAGATATTTATATCACATTAAATATAAAAAAATAATTGATTATATATTAATTGTATCATATTAAATATAAAGTAATAGCGTCTCTCAAAATATATTTAACTAAAAAGTAATATATAAATTGTATTTTTAATTTCTTTTCTTCACCGGGATTATTTATTTTTGTGTATAAGATAAATGATACGGTCCGATTAAATTGAAATATGAGAATTAAGTCATATTATATAGTGACATCCCAGTACAAAATATTGATAAATTTAAATTTTTATATAAAATTATTTATAATTAATTTTGTAGATCCTTCTGTCCAAATGTAATATCAGATGAATAATATATAAATTTGATATCAAACATCCTCCAAACTTTGAAATATATATATATATATATATAGAAAATAAATAAATAATTATTGAATAAAGTTGGGTTGGTGAGTTAGATGGAATAAGACATAATAATGTCGTGATTATGGAAAAAAATAAATAATAATTGTGGGAGTGATAGAGTAGGTATAGTTTGATTAGCTAACAAAAGCAATAATGTCCGTGCATATTAATCCCTTTTAATAATCCGTTTTGTAAAGGTCATATTTATTTTCTGTTTGTTAGATTTATTTATATCTAAATAAAGTTTAGTTAAAGATAAGAATGATTTTTATGATATGTCCGTGCATATTAATTTTTTGATACAAATACGTTACAAATAATGAATTATAGTTATAATTATTAGAAATGAAGATACATTAAATCCCTTGGACTTATTATTTGATTTGCTATAATAAACTTTAACCACAGATTATAATAACTAATTTTAATTTATTTGTAATAATGAAAATTAAAATTGAAAATAATAATATTAATTTACATAATACAACTTAAAAATAATTATTGGCACCAAAATATTCCCTCTTGTATAATTTAATAAATAATAACATAGCAATTTTTAAATTATAAATTATGAGACAAATTTTTCTTTCATTTTATTAAATATTCTAGTAAACTTTGACCACAAATTATAATTAATGTAAATAAAAGTTAGAGAACATATTTTTAATAGTAAATTTTTTTCTATTGTAGGGACATATAAAATTTAAAAAATATAACATTCATGCTCTTATTATAAAAAAACAAAAAGAGAAAGATAAAGTAAATCAATTTAACAATATCAATCAATAAATATAATATAATAGACATATATTACCATAAATAGCCAAAATATTGTACAGTCAAAATAACTAAAAGGTAGAAGAACTTTTTACCCATAATTGGTAAAAGAAAATAACAAGATAATTTTGTTAAGCAAAGTATTTAGACAATTGAGATTTGTTAAATATAAAAATATTACATGTAGTAATTTCAAGATTTGCTGTCGTCTAACAAATAAGTTAAAATTTATCAAATTCAAACATATTTGTTAGACGAAAACAAACTACATGCTTATCCAAATCACAACATATAATTATATCAAATTTCAAAAAAAGGTGTAATTATCCATAAATAACATGAATAAATAGATATAAGAGCAAAAAAGAACATTTATAGAAGTGTCACCTTTCAAGCGTGACGAGGCATTGGAAAACTTCATAAGATCAAGCTATAGAAAGCGAATTATTAAGAATATTTCGGCCACATGCTTTCCCCACTAAACACATGAGTAGAAGATAAAAGATTAACCTAAATCACTTACTCATGTAGCAATAGAAATGTACACCGCCAAAAATTTACTCACCTTCCACAAAGAAAATGATCGCAGGAAATTGGCAAACGTAATACATTTTAAGTAATACCATAAAAAATTTACCCAACTTTCCAAGAGAAAATGATCACAAGAAAATATAACACATTCTGAGTAAAGCCACCAAAAATTTGTCCACCTTGCCAAGAAAAAATGATCGCAGAATTTCTATTAGTGCTTTAGGTCTAAGATTGTAAGTATGTTGATTAAAGAGTTACTCACAATCATATCAAATATGAGAAGTTAAAATTAGGAAAGGTCAATAATAACAAGCTATGACATTCACATATTTTATCATAATTTACTACATCCAGAACTCAACTCAAAAAGAACTATGCAATACAATTATTAAATAAACTATAAAGTTAGTTTAGTCAAACTAAGAACTGCAAGAAATATTTAGCGTTACTCATACGCATTTATCTGTTATACACAAATATAAAAATATATACATACATATCTATATACAAATATACTAATGACAATATAATACTTTTATATATTAGAGTAACAATATAAAACAGACTATGCCTTTACTGTAATAAGAACAACAAACATTTTATAAGTTTTAATATTTTAAAGTATGAAATATGGAGATAACGAGAACAAGTGAAGACAAACGTTATGAACCATACTTTTATCATTCAAATTCGCAGTAAGATGGAAACAAGAGAACAAACCATGAGGCCTTTGAATCATTAAGACAACCTCCATACAGAAATTTTTCCTTTTGTACAACACTTACCTTATAAACCTCACGTTCTTGTTATTTAGAAACATCCTCTATGTAGATTGCAAAATAGATAGACAGGTTATGCACAACACATACCTCACAAACCTCATATTCTTCTTGTTCCTTAGAAATGTCCTCTATATAGATTGTAAAATAAATAGACTAATAGAAAAAAAAGAAAATAAGCAGAGATCAATGATCATCAATAGAAAAGCTGACTGCAATAATATAAAACAGCCCAACTTGTCTTTTGGCGTAAATATGATGTGTATCTAGCGCAGAAATACATACAATAAACAAATAATGTGGTAGAGAAAGCATCTAAACAATAAAACCAAATAACAGTGACAACATAACTACGGACATGATCAAAAGAAATTGACATGTGGGGTTAATGTAGGACCAGGGAGATTGATGATCATCGCTAGAAAAGCTGATAGCAATAAAATAAAACAGCCCAACTTATCTTTTGGCATATAAACATGATTCGTATCTAACTCGGAAGCACATACAACAAACAAATAATGTGTGAGAGAAAAGCATCTAAACAATAAAACCAAATAATTTGGCTAGTAGCTAATGAGTTTTATAGAAAATACTACATCTGAATTCTTCCAAAGTAACCCAACTTGAAAGGACTATGTAATATAATTTTAAATTTATTATAAGGTTAGTTTAGTCAAACTAAAAATTCCAATTCGTGATAAACTGAAAAATAAGAGGGCATACCATGAGGCTTTTGAATCATTAAGAGAAGCTCCAAATATAAAATTTTTGTATTGCACCACACTTACTTTATAAAACTCACAGTCTTGTTGTTCTTCAGGCACATCCTTAGTGTAGATTGTAAAATAGATCGACATGTAGGGTTAAAAAGGAACTAGGAAGATCCATCATAATTGATAGAAAAGCTGACTATTGTCCTTTGGCATATAAATTTGATGCGTCTCTACCTCAGAAGCACATATACCAAACAAATAACGTGAGAGAGAAAAGCATCTCAACAATAAAACTAAATACAAATGACATAAGACTTGTTACCGAAATGATCTAAGAATTTAAGAGGCTTCATGTGGCTCTCAAGATATTTGGTCAGTAG